>NC_140519.1:21843995-21918995 GCF_964339955.1 Pipistrellus hanaki | reverse complement strand
AGAACTGAATTGAATTCCTGGGCAGGGCATGTAGGTAGCCTACCCTCAGGCTGAAGACAAAGGGGTGGAGGACAGTAGATTGGGACAGGAGGGTCACTGGAAGGGAGACACATGATGGGCACTCGCTTTGCCTCCCTTGACATCTTGCCTGCCATGGCACCTGGTCATCGGAAGCCCACATTGCACTTGACCTTTGCTGGGCCCTTAGCATGGCCTCTGGGGCCATGTTCCCTGGGAGTACACCCTTCCCAACCGGGGGCTGCCCGCCTCCTGGATCCCCCCGCCTCCCGCTCTCCCCAGCTCCATGCCAGGGCATGTTCAGAGCAAAACGCTTAAAGGGCAACTTCTGTGGCACTTTCAAAGAGAAAAGCACAGACTGATTCACCATGTCCCAGTTTTTCTCTGTGCGTTCTGTTCCTTTGGGTCGCGCCTTGCTACTCCCTCATCATTCTCTGTTTGGATAGTAAATGAACACACAGAGCTGCACAGCAGAGGAAATAAACCAAAGCAACTGCGACGTTCCTGGCCACCAAAGAGCTTGAAATCTAGCAGCATGAGCGGCATAAATAATGCAGAACAGAATGGGGACGGGGCGATTAGTGCCCTTCCCCAACGAGTCCTTCGTGGAGCAGGTGGGGTTTCAGGAGGCGCCGTGGAAGCAAGATGACACTAATTGGCACATGTTCTAAATGAAAGGAGAACATGAGGGAGAAAATACAAAAATTAAGATTTTTATGATAGGGAAACTAGAGGACAGATAGTTTTCTGGCTTTGGAGAGGATTCTAGGAAACAAACTCAGACACAATACAGGGGCAGTGCAGTGGTGGAAAGCTTTGGTTTTCAGACAAAGACACTTGATCTTCACACAGGTCCCGAGAGAGTGTGTGTGAAAGAGATCGGGGTGTGGGGACCAGGTGGTGCAACCCAGCTAGAAATAGCTGACCCAGAAAGCAGAGCCTGGGCCTAGGAAGTGCATGTAACGGGTGTCAGGGACAACAAAACTATGCTATGGGTAAGACCTGCTTCCACCCTGAGTGGCAAGACTGTGACCTGGGGGACAGGAAGGACATTAGTGGTGATGGAGCAGGCAGGAGAGCTGAGTCACGTGGTGAAGCATTTGTTACTACCTGGGTGGTCTTCACCACTTGAGCACCTAATGCTGTCCTTTCTTAGACCAGTGTCGGGAAGAAGGGGAGGAAACCAACTTGGTAGCCAGCTGCAGTGCCACTAGGGCCTTGCGTGTGATGCAGCCCAGCAGTACAGCTGCTGGCCACAGGGCTGATGGCCAACAGGAGAGGTCCGTGACCAAGGGATGTTGGGTTGAGGGTCACGTGGCAGGCTTCTAGGCTCGAAAGAAAAATAGGACATTGAACGAAGAAAGTCATAGGGTTGCTTTTCTCTGTGACTAAGCACCTCCCCCATTGAATGGCCTGGAAGGGGAGACCACAGAGGGAGGGCCTAGAATAAATAAAACACTCTTAGTTGTTCTTCCAGTGACTTTGGGCTCCAAAGCTTCTTTTATTCTCAAGTAACATTGCAGTGCAATAAGACAAAGCCACCCCAATGGGAAAATCTAATGGGATGTATCAGTTAGCTTTTATCTCCAAATTAGAGGCCTGGTGCATGAATTTGTGCATAGGTGGGGTCCAGCCAGTCCTCCCAGATTGAGGCCAATTGGGCTGGACCGACCCAGGCAGGGGCCTTGGGTGGTTGGTGGCTGGCCCCACCTCCAATGGGGGGGGCGAGATTAGGGGTGGGACTGGTTGGAGGAGGGGTTGCTGGTAGTTGGCTGGCCCCGCCCCCTTGTTGAACTCCAGTTGAACTCCCAGTTGGTTGTATTCTCGGTTGAGGGGACAATTTACATATTAGCATATAGGATATAATTTAACTAAGTTTTCCAAAACTCAAGAGCTTAAAACAACCCTCTCAGTTCTTATTCATCTGAGGGCATGAGCTCCAGCTGGAAATGGTTCTGACCTGGGTTTCTTTCATCTCCTTGGACAGCAGGCGGGCCCTGGCTTGTTCTTCCCGGGATGATGGCAGATGTGCAGGAGAGGAAGCCAGTCACGGAAGCTTTGCTCACATTGTGTCTGCTATCATCTTGTTCCTGGATGGGGTCAGGGCCTGGAGCAGGTCTGCCCTGGGTCTCCTGGTGGTGTGTAGGTTCTTGGCTTCGTGCAGAAACATTTCACAACATGAGTACATGTGATTTTGAGATTATGTTTATTAAAGCTGGGGACAGTGAAACAAAGGAAGGGCTGAAGGTAGAAGAAGCAACAGGAGAGAGAGAGAGGAAAAGGGGGCCTTGGAGACAGGTTCAGGGGGTAGGCCCAGGATGAGCAGCTGCTGCCTGCTGCTCCCCTGGTTACAAGTCTCATGGGGATCCTTAGAGGAAGAGAGCAGAGATACAAGGAATCCTAGGGGAGGTCTCCACAGAGGAGGGTGTTAACAGATTATTCATTAGCTCACCAGGCGTGTCCTTCAATATATTGATTCATCAAAATGTGTGCAAAAAATGGGTCAGGGTTATTTTCAGATTGGTTTTATTTTTAAAGAATGTTATTGAGGAGGAACTGGGACCGAGACTGGTCTGTCCTGAATGGTCTGGGATGTGTAACCATTTGCTCCTACGTGTCCTTGGTGAGGGAAGATAAAACCTTGTGATTTAGTAGCTGGCTGTAAATTGCTCAAGTTGTTTGGCCTTGTTCAATAATTTGTCTTTTTCCCTTATTCCACTTGTCAAGGAATTTCCCCAGCTTCTTACAGTCCTGTCTCAGTGTAATTGCCCAGAGCATATCACATGGCTGAGGTGTGTGTGTGTGTGCTTTTTTGCAGCAGGGAGTACTGCTAAGTTCTAAGACAGAGGCTGGGAACTGAAGCGCAAGAGTAATTGTCCAACACCACACAATTATTCTATTGCTGGGTGACTCTGTGCAACAGAAGGGGCTCCTGTCCCTTCTTCCTGGTATGGGGATCTGGGGACACATTGCAGAGAGGGGAGTGTGAGAAGAGGGCCTGTGGGAGAGGCCTGGGAGAAAACAAAAAGCATGGAACACAGTAGTTGAAAATGTAGATTTTTTTTCTCAGAATTGAACAGTGTTTTATTTCTGTTCTTTTTATATTGAGGCATAATTGACATACAGCATTATATTGGTTTCAGGTGTAGCCGTACAATGCAGTTATTTGATATTTATGTGAGTTGTGAAATGATCACCAAACTCTAGTTAACATCTGTCACCACACATAGCTATGACTTGTTTCTTACGATGAGAACGTTTAATATCTGCTCTGTTAGCAGCTTTCAGATATGCAATATATTAATAGTAAGCATTACTAACTATGGTCATTAGCTGTACATTTTATCCTATGGCTTACTTATTTTATAATTAGAAGTTTGTTCTTTTTGACTCCTCTATTCATTCCCTCCCCACTCAACCCCCTGCCAAAGGCTCTGGCAACCAGTTTATTCTCCATGTCTACAAGCTTTTTAAAATTAAAAAAAATTTTTTTTTTAAAGATTCCACCTATAAGTGAGGTGATATGGTTTTTGTCTTCCACTAACTTATTTCACTTAGCATTATGCTTTCAAGGTTCATCTAGGTTGTCACAAATGGCAATATTTCATTATTTTTTATGGCTGACTAATATTCCATTGTAGATATGTACCACTCTACCTTTATCCACTTACTTATTGGGCACTTGAGCCGTTTCTATGTCTTGGCTGTTGAAAATAATGCTGCAACGAACACAGAAGTGCAGATATCGTTTTGTGAAAATGTGTATTCAAAAAAAATCAGTTGATTGTTTTACTTTCTGATGTTTTGAATACCCTTGATATTTGTTGATTTGTAAGGTTGAAAATAGAGATGCAAATTGTATCAAGCAAAAATAAATCCCCAGAAGTTCTTGGTCTTTTTCTTCTGAGAAGATCTGCGGCTTTCAGTTTTGTACCCTGACCTCAATAGGATTGGGGGGGGGGGGGGTGCGGAGAGTATGATATCCCTCCTTCACTAAAGCTCACTGCTCCCGAGCTCAGAAACCAGAGTGTCTCCATCATTTCCTTCCATTGTTCACATTTTCCAGTCTGAAGTCCTGTGTGTTTTGTTTTATTCTTTACAAAATGCACTGATAAAATAAGGGCCAGGCACCAGAGAGTAGTTTTAAGACTTCTCAGCCCCACAGGCCAGGCGGGAGATTGCCAGGGCTTTGAATCTGATCCCAAAGGGTAGGTGTGCGAGGGCCGCGGGCTCTTGGGGCCGCCCCCAGGTGTCCGCCCTGTCTCGCCATTCCCGAGAGCGGGCTCGCATTGTCAGAGAACGGCCAGGATTCAGAGAGGGGAAAAAGGAAGGTCTGTTTAGTGTAATCGAAATACGAGCCCAGAACTGCAGGTGTCTGCCCAGAGTAACACAAATACCATTTCTCGTAGGCACAGGAAACCTTCCTCAGGCTTGTTTAAAGAATAAAGACCAGACAGACACCCCAGCAGTGATGCTAAATGTAGTCTCAAAGAGAGTGAGTGCTGGTAAACACAGATACCCTCCTCCATCCCTTTTCTTTCTTTCTTTCTTTCTTTCTTTCTTTCTTTCTTTCTTTCTTTCTTTTTCTTTCTCTCTTTCTTTTATTTATTTATTTATTTATTTTTAGTACTGTTTAGAAAAAGAATCTTTATGTAATGAACTGGTTTAATTTGGCACTCAAAATAAAATTTGTTAGAATAAATTCTGATTTCAGTGATGCTTTCGGACTGATGAATCTTAAGAATTTATATATTTTGATTTATTTCAAAAAGGAAGGAAGAGGGAGAGGGAGAGAAACATCAATGATGAATCACTGATTGGCTGCCTCCTGTACACCCCACTTTGGGGATTGAGCCCGCAACCTGGGCATGTGCCCTGACAGGGAATCAAACCGTGATTTCCTGGTTAATAGGTCAATGTTCAATCACTGAGCCACATCAGCTGGGCTGACTTTTTTTTTTTTTTTTTTTTTGTGCTGGTGCATTAATATTGTCTAGATGCAGTAGCCATGGACTTTTTTTGTACAGCTTCTCTCTTCTTCCTCATTCCTGCCCTGGCATTGCCACCTCCCTTACAGCCCACACCCATGCCTCCTGGCTTATGCTCCTGTAGTGTGAATGCCTCCCTGTTGAGGATATTGGTGTCTTGCCACTTTAAGTGTATTTTGTTGCCTTAGGAGACGCTGACCTAGAGCAAAGGAGGATGGGAGAGCTGACTGCTCCCCCACCTCTGGGACAGGGGAAAGGCTCGTCAGAGGAAATGCAGGCTTTTGGAACTCCAGATCGGGGACCTGAGAACAATGCGGCCTCTGGAAACTGGGGGGCGTGAGGGAAGTTATCCTCGGTCACAGGAAGAGCGAGGGAGGCAGTGTGTGCGGAGGGGCCTCTGGCCAGGCTCCCGGGGCAGCTGCAGAGCGGCGGCCACCTGGGAAACAAGAGGGACTTCATTTGGCAAGACCGGGGGAGCCCGGGAGCCCCACTCCCAGTTGTTTGTGTTAAAATGAGAGCAGGAAAACAGAACAACTAATTGAATATGACTTGGCTTTTAAAGTTCAAGGCCCTGAACTAGAAGGTTCTTTAATATGTATATATATATATATATATATATATATATATATATATATATATATATATGTGTGTGTGTGTGTGTGTGTGTGTGTGTGTGTGTATGTGTGTGTGTGTGTGTGTATAATATGTATTATATATAATATATATAATAAATATATATATATCAACACACATATAAATATAAATATATATATATATATAATTATTGATTTTAGAGAGCAAGGGAGGAGAGAGAGAAACCTCATTGATCAGCTGCTTCCTGCATTCCCAATCCTGGGGATCAAGCACGAAACCCAAACTGTGACCTCCTGGTTCATAGGTCGACACTCAACCACTGAGCCACACAGGCCAGGCTAGAAGGTTCTTTTCTTTCCCTTCCCTTTCTCTATCTCTATCTCTATCTCCTCCTCCTCCCCCTCCTCCTCCTCCTCCTCCTCCTCCTCCTCCTCCTCCTCCTCCTCCTCCTCCTTTTTCTCCTCCTCCTCCTCTTCCTCCTCTTCTTCCTCTTCCTTTTTTTCTTTAAGAGAAAGAGCTGGTAGAACCTATTGGTTATCAACATGGCTTCTGGCTTTTACACCAGCTCTGTCACTTCCTAGCCAGGTGCTTTTAAGCAAGGTACTGCTCTCTTTTCTGATTGGCTTGTTTTCCTTAATGTCCTCAACATGCATCCATGCTGAATCATGTGCCAGAATGTCCTTTTTAAAGCTGAGTAACATTGCATTGCATGGCTTAGACCACATTTTGTTTATCCATTCATGTGTCGAAGGACACCTGGGTGGCTTCCTCTCTTAGGCTATTGTGAATTATGCTGCTACGAACATGGTTGTGCATAAACAATTCATATCTTGATAATAACGCTAATTTCTCCAAAATTCAATACAAACCAACTGTTTAATGGTAAGCAGCGGGCAACAAAATTTCAATTTCATAAAGATAACTCATTTACTCATTTGACAAACAGCCACTGTCCTCTGAGTGCCAGTGCCAGGGGCGGTGTGCTGGGCGTCCTGGATGGATCCACAGGAGACCACCGAGCTTCCAGTCACCTGCGAGGCCGATAGTAAACCAGTGAACATAGCAATCAGCATGATTAGTCACAGTGATGAGCGGTGTGAAGGAAAAGAGCAGGATGCATTGAGGGAGCATTGATTGGGTGACCTGGCTCAGGCATCAGGGTCAGGGACAGGTTACTGACAAGGTGACATTTGCTCTGAGGCCTGAGGATGAGGAGAAGCTAGGCCAGGGCAGAATGGGAGGGAAGACACGTCCGGGCAAGGACACAGCACAGACAAGTTCTGAGTAAAACTCCGAAGCTGCTTTTCCAATGCTCCTTTTGTGAATCAGTTCTGTGTTTCTGACTGCTCAGTGTGACTCGAGTTCCTGACATTCCAGCAACTCAGAGCTTTGGCTTATGAATCAAGCGTAAGACGGCCTGCTATAGACATGCTTTGTGATTTTGGGACTGAAACATCTTAGGAGTGAATAGAAGCATGCATATCCTTCTTCTCCAGGCTGCACACAGCACAGCCCTGTTTTAGAACTTAACCCCGCCCCCCCCTGACGGGGGAGGGGCCCATAACAAGGGCGCTAGCTGGTGCTTCCCATATGGGAGGCAGAGATAAGCAGGGGGACACACTCAGAACGCTCTGGAAGAAAAGTTCTGTCTCAATATGAAGCATGACTCATAGGGAGGCCTTCCTGAACAAAAAGTGCTTTGAAAACCTATACATTTCCTGCTTTCCATTTTATACATTTTTTTTTTCTCTTTGGACTCACAGTGAACTCATTCTCAAGTCAGGAGTCTGCATGCTGTGGAGTGGATTGCTAAGGAAGGTGTCCTGGTTTCTAGGTGGCCAACACAAGTAGCAAACCCAAGAGAGAGGGGAAAACTGATCTTTGCAGTCTCGACAAGGCTTCCTTTAGGCAGCTTTGGCAAGTATCTCAAGCCCATGCCAGCCACCTCTGCCCTCTGGTTACTGGGTAGCTTTCCCCTGCGGCTTGTGCACCACAGCCATTTCCTCAGACCCACTTCATGGAGGTGTGAGCGCTTGGCAGGGTCACTTCCCATTACCAAAGGGCCTGCTTCCACTGGCAAAAAATGCCAGTGGAAGCAGGCCCTTTGGTAATGGGAAGTGACCCTGGGCTCTCACAAACACTCGTCTCTCCTAGATGACCCTGAGAGAGGGTTGGTCACCAGAAGTCTAAAAGTGTGAAGCTCTTTCTGTCGTTGCTGTTACCTATGCTGATGTTCACACTCTCTCTCCATAGTGTGTTGTAAATTCTTAGCAGCTAACATATTTGAAAGTAAAAATGACAACTATAATAATGATTCCTATCAAGAGAATATATATAATTGTGGTATCAAGAGAAGATAATCAAGAAAAGGTGAAGAAGAAAGTTCCAGGAGGTCAGGGGCTATATCTTTTCACTCTTGTATCTGCAAAATCCAGCATTTATCACAGGTCATTCATTAGTTGGTAAATCTGGCATCATGAGAACAAGAATGAAGAGAACAGAAAGCTGAAAGCTGAAGTCCCAGTTGAAGCTCATGCTCTATTGCCCAAGGTTCAAATCGGAGCCAGTTCTCAGACACCCACTGATTGAAGGTTAAGTTCCAATAAGAATGGATTCTGCAACTGAGGCAAGTGTATAGAATAGTGATTTTCCAGTTCTTCTCTACAGGAACCTATGGCCATGTACCTGGGTATCATCCCCATCAGAAATAGGTTGTATCCAGCTTGTAAAAGGCTCCTGGTTATAGGTCTGAGTTTGTGTGGATTCCTGGAGACTCAAAGTACCATCATAATTTCTCTGTTATAGGAGGTCTATTTGGGAGTCATGACCCTGGTCCATCTCATGGTGGGTATGATGTGTCCACAGGTGAACTAGTGGTCCCTTCCAAAATTTTTGAATATATATTTGTTAAAAACATACTTAGCTTGGAAGATTACTCATATTGGTCTCTTGACCTATCGAATAAGAGCTATTGTAGTAGGAAAAGCCAAGTGGAATCCCTCTCCCACACCAGAGTAGTAAATCAAAAGCAATACCACAGTCAGTAAAAAAATTAAAAAAACAGCAATATTGCATCCTGGAAAGAAGAAAAGAAATTATTTCAACAATAGACAGTAGTGGCTTTCATCATAATCACCTGTATGATCTTTGCAAAATCAGATGTAGCATGGCATTTGACAATGGACTATTGCAAACAGCACCAGGTAGTGGCTCCAATTATAGCTGCTCTGCCAGATGTGCTAACTTGACTAGAGCAGATCATCACAGCCTCAGGTATGGGGCATACAGCTCTTGATCTGCTCAGTGCATTCTCTTCCAAGAGGAAGGAGGTGGAGAAGCAGTTAGCACTCTGTCATAATGTGGTCTGAAAGGGCCTGTGGTTGGCTGGACATTCTGAAGAAAATTGATCCACTATGACAAGTAGTATGGATGCATTAGGAAGATAAATACTTTAGAGAATGGGAGAGAAACTCTCCAAAGATTCAGGGACCTGCCACGTCAGTGAAGGTTATAGGTGCCCAGTGGTCTGGGGTGTGCCAGGATAGGCCCTCCAAAATGAGGAACAAGGACCTTGTTCTTAATAAGGAACAAAGGAAGGGACAAGTGGGTACATGGCACTCACTACTACTAAGGAAGAAGCACAATAATTATTAGATATTTTAGGGTTTTGAAGGCCATACATTCTGTATCAAGAATGTTTCTCTGACTTAATATGTGACATGGGAGGCTACTAGTTCTGCTTTGGCTCCAGAGCAAGAAAACCCCTTGTAGTAAGAGCAGTCCTGCTGTTTGGACTACCTGCTCCAGCAAGCTCCATGGTCCTAGAGGAATCTGGGTAGAAAGAGATGCTGGGTAGAGGTTCTAGTAAGCCCCAAAAAGAGAATTCCAGCACAGACTTCTAGGGTTCTGGAGCAAGGCCCTGTTATCCTTAGCAGAGTACATCATTTGAAAAATATCAATTGAGATGTTATTGGCCACTGGTACAGACAGACCATATGAACATGGAATAAATATCAACTGAGCACATGCCACACTGCCAGCCATGAGCTGGGTTCTATCAGCTCCACAAAATATAATGAAACAACACACCCAGCAACAATCTGTTGTAGAATAGAAAAGGTACATCCTGGATTGGGCTTGAAAAGGTCCAGAGGGCACAAATGAGCTGATGGCTCAGGCCTCCATGTCACCTGCTATAATGTCTTTCCCTCAGCTCACATCTATTGCCACAAAGGGGGTTTCCTATGACCATCTGATGGAGGAGAAAACCTGAGCTTGACTTGCAGACAGATTGGCTAGATATATTCACACACTGAACATGGATTGATGCTGTACTGCAGCCTCTCGTGACCCTGAAAGACATTGGTGAGAAATCCTTCAGTGGGGAGAGCTTTGCACCAGCACAGCATCTGGTCATTCACTTTGTGTAGAAAGAGAAGTGGCTCAAGGTAAGAATATACATCATACTCTGGGGAAGTGACAGACTGTTTTGTTTTTTAAAAAAAAATATATTTTGTTGATTTTTACAGAGAGGAAGGGAGAGAGCTAGAGAGCTAGAAACGTCAATGAGAGAGAAACATCGACCAGCTGCCTCTTGCACACCCCCTACAGGGGATGTGCCCGCAACCAACGTACATGCCCCTGACCGGAATCGAACCCGGGACCCTTTAGTCCGCAGACCGATGCTCCACCACTGAGCCAAACCGGTTTCGGCCAGACTGTTTTTTTAAGAGATACAAGACCTATGAGAGTGACCATAAATGTGAAGGTTTTTATATCGCATATAAAGACACACTGAGAGCCACTGTGACAGAAGTACTAACCCCCCCCCCCCAAAAAAAAAAAAAAAAAAAAGACTAGATGGCTTGGCCAGTGGTGTATGCCTCTGCCCTTGGCTTCCCCAATGTATGAGCAATGGGCTCATGAATGGAGCAATCATGAAGGCAGAGAGGGAGGCTAAGGCATGGACTTCCTCTCTCCAAGGCTGACTTAGCCACTGATGCCAGACATGCACTTGTGGCAAGTCTATTCCATAGGTTCCCACTCATCCTGAGCAGAACAGGGACTCACGCTCACTGTGATTGGTACATATTCTGGATGTGGATTGGTCTTTTCTGCCCACAACACCTTGACCATTACACAATCCAGTTCACCGACATGGGAATGCACATAACATCATCTTAGATCAAAGACACACTTCATGGCTGAGGGGGTGGGGCAGTGGACTCATGGTCATGGGATCACTGATTCTGCTCTACACCACACCATTCAGAAGTTGCCAACTTGATAGAGGAGTGAAAAAACTTTTAACAAAGCAGCTGAGGGACCAGCTCGGATGTGGCACCTATGCCTCAGTAGACGTCAGATGAATGCTGTTACATGTGCTGTATCCATAAGAGGTAGAAACATGGCTCCAAGGAAGTAGACTTGGCTTTGTTCACCATCATATCCACCCTCATGACTGACATGGGAGATCTGTGTTTTCTTTCCACACAATTTTAGATATCCTGGCTCCCAGAGTGGCTGCTGGGAGCAGAACATTTCCCTCAGCTGCTGGGAATAGCCTTTTCAAGAGAACGTGCTCTGCCTTCCAAGTTGGGGGAGGGGCCCATAACCAATGACGGACTGATAAAGGGTGTAAAAGACAGGAGAGGATCTTTTGCATCCAGGTTGGGGAAGGGGGGCTGAAATAACTCTGCAGTTCTACTTAATGCTCTAGAGCCCCCTCCACATCCCACTGTGGACAAGGCCAAGGTTTGTCTTCACCTGAGACATCAGCCTTGCTCAACCCCTTCCTGTCCCCTCCATGCCCTACCCCTTATACCCCCTCCCTGCCCCCAGTTTTCCCTAGAAGATACTCCCTCCCTCAATAAATCCAGAACAACTAACTCTCTCTGATTGACGCTCTGATCTTCTCCCTTTTTTGGTCTTTCTGGGTTCTCATCATGACGCCCTTTGCATCCAAACTCTTCATTAGATGGAAATGCACATTTTGCCCATTGACTGATATTTACTTATGGCATCTGGGGGCGCTGCACCCTGAGCTTTGCCAGTGTCTCCCATCCTATCCCCCAGTCTGCACGAGCTCTATACGCCAGCATCAGTTCTCTCAAAACAACCCGTTCTCTAGTAAGCAGTGGCTGCTCTCGGCTGCAAAGGGACATTACTCATCACCGCTGCTTGGACTTGGGCACAGTATGCTGGTCCTACAGAGGGCCACGTGAGGCAGGGGGGAAGCATTGGCTCTTGTTGGTCCCATCACATGCGCCCCCAATAGTCCCATACACACAAATGAGACACTCCCTGCACGGCGGGGAGAAGGCCCACCGGGCATGCAAAGCTGTCCTCAGCGTGATTTCATTCGTCTGCGTGTCTGCCTGGAGATGGCCCATTTCAGGGGTTATCTTGAGGGGCTGGGGGAGGGAAGCAGCCTCCACTCCGGTTGACCTTTGCACCACCACTGCTCTCCTCTTGCCCTTGGCGCCGCCTGTGGCCTGCAGCCCGGCAGCTGCCGGGGAGGGAATCAGGAAGGAGCGTCCACCACATCCCTGTGCAGCTATTTCTGTCAACCGAAAAGGCCATTTAAGCAAAACACTTAATTACCTTTCCTCCTCCCTGCAGCTCCTGGGAAAGCAGGAGCCAGTCCGATAATGAGCTCAGAGAGAGGGGGCAGCCCGGCCGGGGCCGAGATTCTCATCAGGCAGGGGAGTGGTGACCTCACCTGATCTCATCACGAAATGGGGAGCAGAGGGAAGAGCAAGAGGGCAGATTAAACCGGCTCCTCTGCAGCGGAGCTTCATTATTTCACCCTTCATGTGGCCGATTCCTAGGACATTAGAGAGCTTCTAATTCCCAGGCAGCCGCTGGGCCAGTCCTCTGAGGTGGGGCCCCTCCACCTTCCCAGTGAGCGTCTTCTCCTTGCAGCCCTTGCCAGTAACTTGAGCCTCAGGCCTCGGGTTTCTGATTGATCAAATGAGGACACAGTGCCTTTAAATTCTGTAACGCTAAACAATTGCTTTGGTGGAGGGAACTGGGGAAGATGGGGCCTCCTCCATGCTGGTGGCCTGGCTGTGCCTGGGGAGACACCATGGTTGAGTCCTCAAGGGTGTGGGCTATGTCAGTGGTGCACACCCTCCTGGGGTTGCCAGAACCGGTAATTGGGGTCCTGAAGGTCAAGTGAAAGGGATAAAGAGCTGAGCTGGAGGGCAAGAGAAGGCGCTGGCCTGCAGGGAGGACCTGAATCTTCAACCAGCCCCGCCCTGGAAAAGGACAGCAGATGGCTGCCTCTGTGGTTGAGCTCCCTGGGTGTCATGGAAACTGCTGCTGAGCCTACTATCTGCAGTGAAAACCCTTAATATGATGTATAGGCCCCTAGCCTTAGCCCCAGGGGCAGGCTTGTGGGCGCTGGTCTGGTCAATCAAAACTGATTGGCTCAGAGAGGAGCACATGGCCCGACTGGGCCAATCAGACTTCTCCTGGGACATTTGCTCCTGGAACCCTCACCAGACTGGCACCTTAACCTGGAATTGTAAGTGTTGGGATGCTAGTCAGGGCCTCTAGCAGACACCCTGCCTCCCGTTAGACTCACTTTCTGGGATGGAGAGAGATACATCTTTGACAACAGTATTGAGCCCCTCTGGATCCTGCTCTGCCCAAAGCCTGCTGCTCCATGGGACTACATTTCATTTTCTAGCCAAGAAACTATTTTAAGGGAGTTGGACTTTTGCATCCAAGGGGATTCCTTTAAAGACCACTGCTCAGCCGTGGGAGAAAGTGTGAGGAAGGGCATGCTGCTAGCTCACTGACCAAGCAAAAAGGGGCTCTGAGCTGTTGGTCTAAGCCAGTGGCAGCCCTCAGCGTGCAGCCCTCTAACTGAAACCTTCCCAAGCAGCCCCTGGGTTCAGGACTATTCTTAGCTGCTTAGAATCGCACGGGGAGGCTGCCTTGGGCAGGAACAAACAGGGTCAACCTCGCTGCCGCCTCCCGTAACTGCTTCTGACGCAGACCTGAAATCTGGGGCAGGTAGGATTGCAACCAGAGACGTTGGGTGAGGGCATCAGGTTCCACCCGTGACCCAAGAGGCGGCATCCTGTGGGGCCGCCAGGGCTTGGTACTGGGAGTTCCCTGGGAGCTTATGATATCCACACGGGTGCTTAGAGGGGGACAGAGTCAGCATCTGCGGAATGCCGATGAAGTAATGGGAGACCAGGGCACGGGAAGCAGTTGCTAAAACAAACTGACTAATTCTCCTGGATGAGGTTTCTCTGGCCCGGAGCTGTCTTAAAGGGCCAGCCACATACAACTTGCAGTGTCTTAAGGAGACCTGGAGCGGAGCATAGAGCCCCTGGTGCTGGATTTCAGTTCTGAAGACCCAACCTGCCACCTAAGAGTGTCTTCACAGTGTGTTGAAAGGGAAAGCAATTTGTTTTTGCACCTCTTTTGGGTCCTGGGCAGATAGGTTGTTCAGCCTTCCTCATCCTTCCCTCCTACCTGGCAGATGCATGAGTCAGCCCTGGGCGTGGCCTTGATCCCACTCTGCATCCCGACAAAGACAAAATTATGCTCCAGTGATAATGCCTGGTCACCTACAGATATCAACCAGCTGAGACTTCAGAGAACCCTGCGACATCTCGGCACCGGAAGTCTTGGAAGAAATCCCTTCCACCTCACATGGTTACGCTGCTGCCTGTCTATTTCAGGATGACGTTTGTTCTTGGCGAAGTTTCGCCTTTCGCACCAATCCTTTCGTCATCTAACTACGGTTGAGCCTTCCTTCCAGTCACATGCTCTGCTCCCATCATGGAACATGAAGGGTACCAGTTCAGGGACCCTTGTTAAATGTAGTGGCACGCCATGGAATTCCCAGCGCATTTAACCGAAGCAGAAGGAAAATTTACTTGTTGCTCAGATAATTATAGACAGTGCACGTTACTAGACTAAACACATCTGTGGAAGGGTGAGTCTGAAGTGTTGAGGGAAAACCTGTATTAAAGACCCTCTGGCACTTTGAACTGTCACATTGCACCCAAACAACCAATTCCAGGTGCACACCAATCTCCTGTGTCCACAGAGCACGTCTGGGGGGACTTCTGGCAGGCAGCGGTTGGCTAGCCTACGTTTTATTTACTTCAGTAAAACTGCACAAAAACCCTATCATTCACCCCTTTTCCCTCATTGACTTTGGCCTTTTCTCACAACTGGTCTAAAAAGACATGCTTTACTTTGTGACTTTACCCTTCGGTGATGTATGTTCTTGGTGCCACAACTGAGTTCTGCTTTCTCAGTCATATGAAGAAAATTTCCTCCAAACTCCTTTCACACTTTCTATAGACAAGACACAAATTCCAAGAGAGAGAAATCCTGGAGGCTCAGAAGTAGCAGCTTCAGACACTACAAGTATATACCTGGCCATGCAGCAGTCTAAGGCTGATCATTCTGGTTGGGTAGCTCTTCTCCGAGATGTGATTCAAGGGCCCGGGACTCCTTCCATATTGTGGCTCCTTCAAGTTCAACATGTGGCTCTCAAGACGTTCCCAGGAGTTGAGCCAGCTGGGAAGGAAGGAGCTCATGGAGGATTGCACGTGGTTTTATGATGCAGACCTGGGATTGGTGCGCATCCATTCTGCTCATTTTCCTCTGACCAGAGCAGGACTCATGCCAGACCATGGCCACCACTCCCTGCAGGGGAGCCTAGGAAATGTGGGTTAGCTGTGCGCCAGTGTTTGGGTAAACATGTTGGCAGTTTCTGCCTTCTGTGGCCATCATCCAGAGGCTTTTGACTTCTCCACTGAATGAACTATCTCCCCAAAAGTATTGGAGAATACTGTTGGGGCAGGCTTTAAGAGACCGAGTGGATGTTGTTATTAAATTAATTTCCTCTATTTGCTACTCAGTTTTGCTTCTCTGTTTTTATCTCATTGGCTTCTATATTGGAGTCAAATATCTTAATATCTTATCTACAATAGCATCTCAAAAAAAAAAAAAAAAAAAAAAAGGAAAGCATCTATAGCAAAATAAGTTGAACTGACTCTGTTTTCTTGTCCAGGATCTGAAAGGCGGAGGCTCCACACTACCAAAATGTTCTGGCGGTCTGAGGCAGGATCAGGCCTGTCTGTCTGTCTCTCCGACATCCATATCATTCATCACCTATTTCCTCACTCTCATAATTCAGGACATTGACCCTTGTGTAGACCTCTCATCCCCACTGGTGAGTCAGCTCTGCCCTCACAGATATGGAGCCAAATCCCCAGCCCATCACAAAGTAGCTGTGATATTTTGGCAACTTATTTAACCTGTCTGAGGTTGAATTAGTCTGTAAATTATTCTCTTTGGTCTTTGTGAAGAAAAGGTTTAGTCATTCCCTTCCCAAGCGTCATTGTCGGGGTTAAGTTAGAGAGTGCAGGAGGAATCGCCTGGTGCAGTGCCTACCCTCCCAGCATCCTCCTGCCTTCTCATCACAAGGAAAGGTAACTGCCTGGCCCTTGTCAGGATGGTGGGGCTTCTGTGAATGGAGCTGCCTCTCTTTCCCTGCCCTGCCTTGCCCTGCCCCGCCCCGCCGACCTCACGGATATGCAAGTGCAGCAAGAGTCCTTTCCATTCAGGCAGAAATCCAAGGGTATGAGGGCCAGGAGGGAGTAGGAGCCAGACAAAGGCAGGATTACCCCCACATGACTGCCTACTAAGAATCCGGGCTGGAGAGAAGGTTTGTCTGCAGGGTTTTGTGCCAGTTCTGCTTCAAGCACCCAAGAGATAAGGCCTACAGTCAGCAAGACAGCCCCAATGTCATTGTTCCAGTGTAATTCAGCCCAGCTAACCTCTGGCACACTCTATGCTCCATCTCTTCTAGAAAATGTCCCTGATTCATCAGCAGTTAACTATTGCAGGTAGTGCAGTCTCCATTGATCAAGCTCAATGAAGTAACCCTCACATACTTCACACACACACACACACACACAGTAAAAAAATCATCTTGCCTGGTGGGTGGTGCACCATTTCTCAGGCCATGCCGGGTACATGTTGGAGGGAGATGAAACTTACTCTCCCCACTCCCACTGTCCTCCTGAACTACATTTATGAGAATCAATCATAATCCTTAAATCTTCTCATTCTTATATAGGCTTATTTCCTATTTAGTTCTGGCATCCCTCTAGGAGCCAGTCAGAGGAAAAGGGAAATTTTGCATTGGCGACACCTCACAACTGTGCACCAAGGATGATATTCTGGGATAAACCAGCAAAAGCCTTGGCCGTTTCCGTAGTAATCCTAAAGATCAACAGGAGAAATGGCTTGAAGTGGATGGATAAAATTCTTAGAGTAATCCCGCCCAAGCCCTCTTGGATTCTTTTGTGATGTCTGTGTATTATTTCAGCCTTTTCACCTAAGAAGATTCCAAGTGTCATCAAAATGAATGCGCTGTGCTGTTGGGAAGAGGCCTGGAGGAAGCCAGAGGGCTTAAGCTTGAAAATAGCTTTCAAAGGCATGTTGGGAGAACAAGTCCCACGGCTGTTAACTAAAATTCGGGGGGAAATCTTCTAAGGACATTTCAACGGGACACAGATACTGTAGCTCTTCTCACTCTGTTGAAAGTGTCAGGGAAAGTAAAGTGAGCCAGCGGCCAGGGCAGCATCCACCTAGAAGCCAGAAGCTTGTCCAGGGGGCTGGGCTGAGCAGAGGGGGGTCTGGAGGGCAGGGCTGGGCTGGCAGGCTGCTCGCACGCACTGGCTGCTGTGCAGTCACTGGCCTGTTGGTGCTGTGGACTGATAACGGGCAGGGATTGTAATGGGATGGTGCTGGACGGGATGTGTTCACTGCAAGGAATCGAGGCCAGAGGTGGAAGCATGGCTGGTGCTTGAGAAGTGCTGAGTCTGGAGTGGGGGCTAGACATGTAGGTCTTGTCTTCTCAGTAGGAATTGTTCTCTCTAGTCTCCTTTCTTCTGGCCCAGCATCTCCCAGACTGGATAGCAAAGTAACAGAAAGAAGCTATGCATGGAGGATACTTCTGATTGACCACCATATTCTGTTCTCATTTTCCATAACAATGGAACATATATTTTGGAATTGATTTAGAATTACCATGCAATAACTGTACATTCTAAAAGTGTACAAGTTGCTAATTTTGAAATGTCTACACCCATGAAAGCATCACCACAATCAAGGCGGGGAATACATCTATCTTGTTACCTTGGACTCCTTTTAATTCTCCCCGTCTCTGTCCCTCTCTGCCTTATCCCCTCTTCCTCAGGCGACTATTGATCAGCTTTCTGTTACAATATATTAGTTTACATTTTCTAGATTTTTATTTGATGCAACCATACAGTATACACAATTTTTTTTTAAGTCTGGCTTCTTTCATTCAGTATAACTTATTGTGAGATTTCTCCATGCTGTTTGTGTATTTCAGAGCTCATTTTATTGGTGAGTAGTATTTCATCAGGTGGATATTATACAATTTGTTTATCCACTCAACTTTTGATGGGCATTAGTTGTTTCCACATTTTGGATATTACAAATAAAGTTGCAATGAACACTGATGTGTAACTCTGTGTCTGAACATAATGAACATCATCTTTCCTTTTTGTTGGATAAATATCTAGGGAGAGAAAAGATGGGTCATACAGTAGGTATACATTTAACTTCTTTTAAAAATATGTATTTATTGATTTCCGAAAGGAAGAGGGAGGGAGAAAGAGATAGAAACATCAATGATGAGAGAGAATCATTGATTAGCTACTTTCTGCATGCCCCCTACAGGAGATAGAGCCTCCAACCTAGGCATGTGCCCTGACCAGGAATCAAACTGTGACCTCCTGGTTCATAGGTCGATGCTCAACCACTGAGCCACACCAGTTGGGCTACATTTAACTTTTTAGGCAACTGACAAACTGTTTCCCTTTGGTTATGCCATTTTAGAGTCACACACTAGTGATATAGGTGAGTTCTAATTCCTCCATACCTTCCCTGATAATTACCATGGTCCATCTTTGTAATTTCAGCCATTTTTAATAGATGGTATGGTAACTTGCATGTCTCCAATGACTAATAATTGATGAAGCTGAACATATTTTCTTGTGTGTGCTCATTTGCCATCTGTCTATAGTCTTCAGTGTCTGTTCAAATCTTTCCTGCATTGTTTTTGCGTTGTTGGTTTTCTAATTATCGAGTGTCAAAAATTGTTTATATGTTCCGAATGCCAGACTGTTATCAGATGTATGGCTTGCAAGTATTTTCATGGCTTGTCTTTAACCCTCTTAACAGAAAATATGCATCCATTTTGCAGCCTCTCTTGCTGGTGGGTGTGGCCATGTGACAGTCCTTACAGAACGTGAGTAGAAGCACAGTGTGCGACTCCTGGGCCCGGCCTTTAAAACAGTGTGTGTGCTTCTCCCGGTTCTCAAGCCAACGCATTGGCTTTGATCATGCTGGTGAGGACAGGGCCTGGGGATTTCAGCCTGACCTTGTGCAGCTGGATCATTCATCATCGGATGTTTCATGGTAGAGAAATAAACTTCTCTCCTCTTTCAAGTCACTGGATTCTGTGGTCACTTTTCTAGCTCGCAGCAGTGTAGCCCTTACCCTCACTAATATGCCAAGAAAGCTACGCTTCCTTCCTTCCTCCCTTCTTCCCTTCCTTGAGCACTTCCCAACAGACATTTATGTTGACTGGCCTGAAGATGAATTCATTTTCCTAGATAAGTGTCTAAAAGTTTTGTGAGCAGCCAATGAGGCACTGTGTTATGCATCTGGCCTACAAAAGAAGTGTAAAACACAGTTTTGCTTTTGAGAAACATATAGTCCAATGAAAATCTTTTTTATTTTATTTATTTATTTAATTTTCATTTTTCACGCCTTTTGTTTTTTTTATTGTTTGAAGTATTACAAATAGTAGTACATATGTCAATGAAAATCTGTTTTAAATATATATTTTGTTGATTTTTTTACAGAGAGGAAGAGAGAAGGATAGAGAGTTAGAAACATCAATGAGAGCGAATCATCAATCAGCTGCCTCTTGCACTCCCCCTACCGGGGATGTGCCCGCAACCAAGGTACATGCCCTTGACCGGAATCTAACCTGGGACCTTTCAGTCCGCAGGCTGACACTCTATCTACTGAGCCAAACTGGTTTCAGCTCGATGAAAATCTTTTTAATGTTTTTTTTTTTTTTTTTTTTTAAATTGATTTCAGAGAGGAAGGGATAGGGAGAGAGATATATAAATATACATGATGAGAGAGAGTCATTGATGGTCTGCCTCCTGCATGCCCCACACTGGGGATCAAGCCCACAACCCTGGCATGTGCCCTGAGTGGGGAATCGAACCGTGACTTCCTGGTTCACAGTTCAACGCTGAACTCCTGAGCCACACTGGCCAGGCCAATGAAAATCTTTTTATTTAGGTTTATGTCTAGCCAGTCTGGAGAGTTGGTTGTTTAACATTTTAGAAACAAAATTTTGCTGAGCTTAGAAAAATGCAGAAATTTGGCTTCAAATTGGTGGTGTGTTCTCCCCCCCGCCCCCTTGATGTTCTGCAGAGAATCTCAGTAAGACGAAACGGAACTTTAACCCCTCTGCCTGCCAGATGCAAAGAGGGTCTCCGTGTCTAGGTCCCTGCAGCCCCCTACTCCATATAGTTCTCCCCAGGTTAAGTTGAAATCATGCATTGGCCATTTATTTGAGTCCTCACTATGAGTCATGAACTCTTGATGGAATTCAACTGACTTGCTTTCCCTGAGAACCTAAATGATGTTTATAGGAAACATGCAGAAATGATAACTAACTTGTCCGAGGCCACAGTGCCAGACACGGGTGGAAGCAAGCTTTTGCTACCCACGTCCAAGCCCTCTCCTGCAAGCTCTGCCCCCTTCCATGGGAGCAGCTTTGGATTTAGGCTATTCAGAGCGTCCATTGCTTCGGGCTTTTATTTTTCATGGAAAAAAGAACCTCACCGACTCGGGTTCTGCTCCCACAGCTCCTAAGCCGCAGGCTTAAGCCAGCCTCTATTACTCAGAAGAACTTGTGAAACTCCGTACTACTTTACATTCAAGCATCAGCATGCTTAACTTTTGTTTCTTCAATTCAGAACGTGTCCTGTGTTTACAGAACGGAAGTCCAGCTTTATCCTGAAACTAAATGACAGTTGGCCCCCCGGAAAACAACCCAGATCCCAGGTCTCCACTTTGGCACAATCCAAAGTCAAGGTTTCTAGTGGGATTCTTCCAAGACCAGCCTGGCACCTGGGTAAGGGCTTTCAGACATCTGAAACCAGAGGAAAAGGAAAGAGACTCTTTCTTTTTCTTCTTGTTCCAGATCAGATAACATTGCCCGATTAGTTCCTCCACCATGAATTCACACCGCATGTGCCCACATGCCAGCCTTTTGCTAAAAGGCCATCAGCTATATTGCTTCCTGCACAATCATTCATATTTTGCCTCACGCCTTCCTTTCTCCACCTCTGTTTCCGGCTCCTCCCTCTGAATTAGCAAAAATGCTTGCAAAGAAAAATGTGTCAACAGGTGAAATTTATAGGAGTTTCCTAGCCCACACAGAAATGTGAACCACAGGCATCCCCAAAGGAGAGATTTTCTTACCCAGACACTTACCCTCTTGAATATGCCCTGATTCATGCACATGTGAGTTCTCTAGAGAAACCAGTTATCTTTTTTAATGCAATCGGAGTGTGTGGAGCTCCCATGGGGGAAGAGTGGCTTTGACGAAAGCCAGTTGGGATTATTTAGTTGCAGTTACAGAAAAACCCAACCCAAACTGGCTTAATCCAAAAGGGAATTTAGTGACTCTGAAGCTGAAAAGGGGGTGGCTAGCTTCAAACAGAACTTTACTCAGGGCTCTAGCATATCAGTAGCACTTGCTTAGTTTTTTTTTTTTTTAAATCTTTATTTCTTTGTCTTTGTTCTACTTTCTATTCTGTTGACTTTAGCTTGGAGTTTTATGGGTTCCAGAAAGGTCTCTGCTAACCATTCATTTTCACATTTTAGGTCAGAGGTTATGAGTGAAAGTCTCTTTTCCAGAAGATACAGTGACAATATCATTGCATCTCCTTTTCTCTGGCCAGGTCATGTATGACCCATCAATGTCAAGGGACTTGGGCCTGGGTCACTAGCTCCACCCCTGGGGCTGTGTGGGCACAGTCCCTAGGAGACTGGCAATGTTCACTGCAGTGAGTGTTGCCTTATAAGAAATGATATGTATATGTCATGTAACGTTTAGTCTCCATTGCCCATGCCAGCTGCATACCTTGAAAATGGCAAGCATCTGCTCATGTAAAATAAGAATTCACATCTAAAACCAGACTTAGAGAAAGGGTCACTTACTGACTTAAATTTCTAGAGAGAGAGTAATTTGCCAAAATTTTGGTGTGGTTGAATCAGTATTGAATACTTACTCAAACGTTTCTCCATATCTATAGAAGTTCCACTTTTATATTCTGTAAAGCATGAAGACCCTCCACTGGTCTCGTATTGAAGACAATTTCAATCAGCCTTTCTTATTGGTTTCATTGAGTTTTCACTTTTGGTTCCTAAGATGACTATAATATTTTAGTTATAAGAAACTCTGTAACTCGATCAGGCAGGTCCTGGAGAGAGTGAAATTGTTTATGACCAAAACTTGGGAAGTCATTGGAAGTGTTTTGATTACATTTTGGTACATATACCCAAAGTTTTCTGCATTGTTCTTCCAATCTCTCAACTTCTTCATATGTCTTTCTAAATAAATATCTGAGACTAGGTTATCCATTCTTCTGGTCAACTCTTGACCTTGAATGTTCAACCTTTTAACCAATGAACAATTGTTCTTAGTTATGTGTTTCCTTTCTCCCAAACTCTTTATTGTTGATTGTGTATTAGACACTCTCTAAGTATTTCACATGCATTATTTCATCTATCCCTCATACCAACTCCGTGACATAGAGACTATTATTATTCCCATTGTATGCAAGGTGAAACAGACCTAAAAGAGGTTAAATATCTTGTCCAAGGTCACACAGTTTGATCTTAAAACCATGCAACGTAAATAAGACAAAGGCTTTGCCCCGGCTCCTCCTCCTTTCCCCATGGTATAGGACAGAAGGACAAACTAGTGAACTAGTGCATTTAATATATTTCCATAATAATGTTTTACACAGGGGAAAGTGATGAAGCAAGCGAGGGAACTGTCATTTCCCTCATGAGGGTTGGGGAGATTTTAAATAGGTGTAGGTGCAAGTTCTCTGCCGAAGGCCAAGCTCAGGTGCCTGAGAACCTGTGTCCCAGCTGGAAGATGGGGCTGTGGATCCCAGCATCCCAGAGGGTGGAACCTTTGCATGTAAAGCACAGAGGCATCTCAAAGTGATGCACGTTGGGAGATTGCAAGCTGTTTGCCTGACACAGGGTTCAAGATGGATGGGTAAGGAGCACACAAGCAGGAGCCAGTCCACGAAGGGGCTGGTTATAGAGAGAGGGATTTGGTCAGGGAAAAACAGGGAACCTTTGAAGGGCTTTATGGAAAAAGTGACACTCATTCGTAACCAGCATTTTTTTTTTCTATTTAAAAAAATTTAAGCCTTAATTTGGGGGGGAGGGGATCTTTTTATTGTGTAAAATATATACAACATAACACTTACCATTTAAATCATTTTAATGATATAGTTAAGTTCATTAAGTACATTCACAATGTTGTACAACCATTTCCATGATCCATTTCCAGAAAGTTTTTATCATCCCAAACAGAAACTCTGTACCCATGACATGATTACCCCAATTCCCCTGAGAGCCTGTGAGGGTCAATGGATGTTTTCCTGAAAAACAAGAGGAAGCAGGTGGTATACAGATCCTCAGTTTACATTAGTGCAAAGAACACTGATGTGTGCTCTTTTAAAAGGAAAAATGCCAACGACACTCCACATTTTGGGATGAGAGAGTCCATGCAGTAGCTTCTAAGTGTGTTGTTCCTGCCAAATTGGCAAGATGATGGATGTTCCATTATTTCTATGATGTCCATGTCTGGTTTTTCAGTCAAAGAAAGGCCACTGATACTGCTGATGGATGTCTCATGTCATCAGTTTAGCCATCTCTCTCTCTCTCTCTCTCTCTCTCTCTCTCTCTCTCTCTCTCTCTCTCTCTCTCACACACACACACACACACACACACACACAGTATTTGCTGTGTGCATGGTCAAGTGCCATAAATAGATTCATGACCATCAGAGGAATTGTAATGTCATCAGGGAGAAGGACATGGCATGTTGATCTGTGACCTAAGGAAAAATGGAACCAGATCTCCCATACCCCCTGTTATGTGTGAATTATATCTCCTCATTGTACAGCTCTTTGCAGCACTAAGAACATTATAATTTTACATTAATTTGAATGTCTTCTTGTATTGCCATCTAACTGTTCACTCCATAATGGTAGGCACTCATCTGTTTTTGCTCATTATTGTCTCTTCAGTGTCTAACATAGTTCTTGGCACATAGAATGTGCTCAAGAAAGCTATACTGAGTGAATGGTTACTATAACTATATATGTGTGTGTATCTAAATGTATATATATATATATATATGTATATATATATATACCTAGTACATATATACATATACATACAAGCTGTCCCCAAAATGTATACACACTTTAACAGCTGATAGCTCAATTTTGAAAATGAAATGTATTTTTATAAAAACTGCCTTTATAATTATTCAAGGTGTGTATATACACATTTTGGGACACCTTATAGAGCAACTGTTCATACAATGCATGTATATATGTATAATATAATTACCAGCCATACATTTTGCATAAACAAACAGAAAATTCACAACTATAATCTAACCATTTTTTAAAAAGCTACTGCTTTGGAATTAATAGCTTCTTCAAGACCTTGATATTTAACTATGGCTAAGATGCAAAGCTCTGTACGTTAGGCCTATTAATTGTGCCTCTATCATTGGTCTTTGTGGGGCTAACCACACACAGCAGTGGGCACAGGGCTGGGTGTGTGGTACCCACTGGGTGGTGGGTGGTTGCCGGCAGGCTTCCAGTGCGTTCAGGTAGACCAGGACTCTCACTCCTCAGTACTAATTAGTTGGGGGACTATTTATAGACCTCAGCAGGCCTCTGAAGGCCTACGTATTTGCAATTCCTGCCCCCTCTCTCTCAGCAGACAACTTCGCCTCATGAGTCATTGAGAAAATTGAGGTCATCCGTATGTTTTCTGATAACTTCCCACTCTCTACCTGCAGTTTACTTACACTCATGTTCATCTGTGCTCCAGCCAGGAAAGAGAAGCCTTCCAGCCACGGCAAGCCTCTCCCAGACTCTGCATCTTCCTCTCCTGTGCTCCCTGTTCACTCCCCACCGCACCCCCTCCCAGAAGTCACTCTAATCCCTTCCCTCCGTTTCTAAGATAGTCCTCTGGCCTCTGAACAGGCGCCATTCTCCCCACTCTCCTGGATTAATGCAGCAGCCTCCTCACCTGCCTTGCATTTCCATTCGCCCTCTTCCACAATGCGGTCAGAAGGATTCTCTTAAAATGCAGGGTCACGGGCAATTCCCAATGCACTAGCTGCAACGCTCCTGCTTTCCACAAATCACACCAGAATGTAAGCAATTAAGAGTGATATTAAAGCCCAGCGGGTGTGGCTCAGCAGTTGAGCTCTGACCTATGAACCAAGAGGTCGCTGGTTTGATTCCCAGTCAGGGCACATACCCAGGGTTGCAGGCCAGATCCCCAGTGTGGGCGTGCAGGAGGCAGCTAATGGATGGTGTTTCTCTCTCACTGATGTTTCTATCTCTCTATCCCGCTCCCTTCCTCTCTCTAAAAGTCAATAAAAACATTTTTTAAAGAAGAGTGATATTAAAGCTTGCTCCTTCCCTCCCTCCCTTCCCTATAAAAGTCAATTGTTTGCATACGTGAGCATTTACAAATAGTAATACATTTCTCAGATGCAGTCTCACAGCTGACAGGGTGCCTCCATCGGGTGAGACATCTTGACTCAGCCACCAGGTGTGGCTGCTCCTCTGCTTCTCATGCACCTTGTCTGCCCTTCCACTTCCTCTCCCTGACTCGCTTCTCCCTGGCTCTGCTCCCAGCACCCCTGGAAATTTGGTTCACTTTGACCTCCTCATTGCTACTGCCATCTGTTTGGTCTTCATCTGCTGCTTTGATAGCGTCCATCCTGATTGCCTTCAGCCTTCCCTGATTTTCCTCATAAAACTCAAAGGTGCCTTTCTTTTCTTTTTGATGGCTCTTGTTCTGCCTGTGTTTTGAAGGACTGTGTCCTCAGAGTTTTAAGCACTGCCTACCTACCATTTAACTCGCCTAGCTCTTCAAGCTTTCTGGGTGACTCTGTCCCCTTGCACATTTTGCATTTTCCTTATATTGTGTACGTTATTCTTATTTCATTGTCATCCTTCAGAGGTCTTCAAACTTTTTAAAGTGGGGGCCAGATCACGGTCCCTCAGAGAGCTGGAGGGCCGGACTATATGAACTACTAATTCCTACTGTAACACCTTGGCTGCGCTCACTGCCCAAAAAACCTGGCGGGCAGGATCAGACTCCCCTGGGGGCTGCATGTGGCCCGCGGGCCGTAGTTTGAAGACCCCTGCGAGTCTAGGCTTTTGGGAATGTGGGCCATCATGGTTGAGGTCTGCTTACTGTGCTGTAGGCATTATCCCAGGGAGGATTTTACTGCAATTTTCCTAAAGCTATTCTTTCTGTTTCATTGTCATCCTTCTTCCCGAGCATTTTGATGACATTTTAAGATGAAGCGGCACATTTTCTGGAGTCTTTGGGAATTTCTGGTTGCTTCCCCATCTTCCACCCCAAGACTTGGGGGCCTTACAATCTGCTCCTCAAGTTCAGAGGCCTAAGGCAACTCTTCTGAGTGCCAAACAAAAAGCCTCCTTCAGGGGCCCTACTTCTTAGATCTATTCGGGGCAGCACCACCAATCCCCCTTCTTTCTCACCACCTTCCTCAAGCCTCTTTCAAACCTTCCTTCCCCTCTCCCTATAGATCCAACATCCCACTGCTGACCTGTGATCAAACCAGTGTCCATCAGATTCTGCAAGACCAGCTCCGTTCAGTGGAGGTAAATGAAAAGAAGGGCTTACGAAGGGAAAGCCCACTAAAGAGGCTAGCCTTTCTCCAGAGAAAAGTAGGCAGTCTCATGTCATAAATGCAGTGCTTTAAAACTATACAAATTAATTTTCTTACAGGTTTGGAAGCCAGAAGTCTCGAGACCGTTTTATTGGGCTAAGATCAAGGTGTCATCAGGACTGGTTCTTTCTGGAGGCTCTAGGGGAGATTCTGTTTCTTTGACTTTTTCTAGCTTCTGGAGGCTGCCTGCATTCCTTGGACTGTGGCTCCTTCCTCCCATCACCCAACCCTCCTGCTTCCATCATCACATTTCTTACCCCCTGTTCTCCCTCTTATAAATCAAATCTCCCTCTGGGTCCCTCTCATAATGACATTTGTGATTGCATTTAGGATCTAGTAGATAATCTAGGATAATCTCCCCATTCATTATCCTTACTTTAATCACATCTGCAAAGTCTCTTTGTGCGTATTCTATCTAATAAAGAAGGAATATGCTAATTGACCCTCACACCATCGCAAAGATGGAGGTGCCCACAGCCAATAAGGAGGGGATATGCTAATTGCTGCCCTGCCCTCAAGGATGGCAGCACCCACAGCCAATAAGGAGGGAATATTCTAATTGACTGCCATGCCCTAAAAGATGGTGGCACCCACAGTCAATAAGGAGGGAATATGCTAATTGATTGCCACAGCTCAAAGATGGCAGCGATCAGTCCCATCAACCCTGCTGGGGTGACAGGCACACAGTAAGGCCGAGTCCACCCCGTGTGCCTTCCTCCTGAGTCCCCAGTTCCCTCAGCTCCCCAGCTGCCCAGGGCCAGCCCAAGGTGCAGGCAAGCCTCAGATGTCAGCTGCCCAGCCACCCAGGACCACCTGAGGCTCAGGTAATCAGGATTGACTGAGGCTTGTGCTGCTGGCAGTGGCAGCAGGAGAAGTATGGTGTCACCTTCCCCTGATTGCTGGGTCACCTCCCACCCCTAGGGGCTCCTAGACTGTGAGAGGGGGCAGGCTGGGCTGAGAGACCCCCTCTTCAGTGCATGAATTTTCATGCACCAGGCCTCTAGTAAAGTAGTATTTACAGATTCCAGGGATTTTTAATGTGCATATCTTTGGGGATGTTACTAAGTATATCATAATGTAACACACCACAGTTACCTGCTGTTGAATACTCACTTACCTTTTTGTCACTTCTTGAGTTTTATTCTCACCATGGAATGTTCCTTAATAAGACATTTTCCTTCATATATATACATATGTATATTCATTTATATATATATATATATGAATATATATGTGTGTATATATATATGTATATATATATGAATATATGTATATATACACTGAGTGGCCAGATTATTATGATCTCTGAACCCATAATAATCTGATCACTCAGTGTGTGTGTGTGTGTGTGTGTGTGTGTATATATATATATATATATATATATATATATATATATATATATATATATTTGAGGCCCAGTGCATGAATTCATGCATGGGTGGATGAGTGGTGTACAGCCAGCCTTGCTAGGGGAAGGGGCATGGGTGATTGGTCAGCCTGCCTGCTGGTTCAACTCCTGGTCGAGGAGACATTTTGCATATTAGCCTTTTATTATATAGGATATACACTGGGTGACCAGATTATTATGCATTCAGAGGTCATAATAATCTGGCCACTCAGTGTATATATACTTCTAAATTTCTTCAGGGAAAATATATCTCACAATCTCTTTGGATATTAGACAAATTATCTAGATTGCTTATGCTTATGATTTCTGTGAGTGTGGAAATAACCATATTCAGTGGTATAAAACAGACTTTCAGATTTACTCTTACTGGCTTTGTCTAAGAGCTTCTGAAACCATGACAATATTTTAAAAACACTCATCAGATGATGTATTTGTGAGGAAACTAAGAAACATACAGTTTAGACTCATCTCTTCAGAAGTGGGCAATGACCTTTTATTGAATCTATTCACTTATTCACTTTATTGCTTTCCCAATGCAAATCTGTTAATCCCTCACTGAGTGGTTGTGAGGTGCTAAACAGCTGTATATCTCTAAGGAGATAGACATTATTTGGCATAAAGTTTGTCCTTCACAAGCCAATAGTTTAATATGGGACCTGTTATTAAAAATTATAATTAAAAATAAAATAAACACATAAATCCGATCTCTTCCATTAGACCATGAAACCTGTGAGGCAGAAAGCTCAGCTTATCTTTCTTTTCTGTAGAAAGAGTGAGCTCTTTGGTCTGATTTTGTTTTGGGTTTGAATCGGACTCTTCTGTTTATTAGCAGCAAGATCATTACCCAATTACTTAGCTTGTTTTGTCCCACTTTTTCATTTTTTGAAGTCATGGTGGTGGTGGCGGTGGTAGGGTGGATAATAATTACATTGCAGGGTTGTTTGTGAAAACAAATATGCATTTAAAGTGCCTGTCCCTTAGTCAGCATTTAACAAGTGTTAAGTGAACAAATTCCATATAAGTTCAAAAAAAGGAAAAATTGCTCCGGATTTGGCTGAACAGAGAGGGCTCCTGAAGGGCTATTTGATTTTCAGACCTGGAAATAGGAAACCATTTCCTCCCTTTTCAGATCCTTTTGCATTGCTTTTTCTCTCGTTCAAATGGGCACAAATGGTTTTGATGGTTACACTGTAATCCTTCCACTTCTTCCTAAGATGGCACATAATCGGTGGCTCAGCTTGTGGGGATTCCCAGATAGTAGTAAGGACCGGAAGGCACCATGGATGGCGAGTGACATCGGCATGAAGTCCCCATGCATGCTCAATGGCCTCAGTAGGAAGTTTTCTGTTCTGTGTGTAAATCATTTGATCAAGGTACATGGCAACCGGCCTCACAGATTTGCATCTCAGATGACAAAGTATCCAGTGGCAAATCAAAGAGGGGCGTGTAGATCATTCAGTAGAGGCCATTCATTTCTCTACAGCTGGAAGCTGATCCAAAACAGGACCAAAAGTTCAAAAGAATTATGACAGATTGGTGAAGCGCCTCTGAGTTTATCTGGATAAAAATACATAAACACTTTCCAGTGCTGACAAGGATATGACCTCTGGAGAGGTTGAAGGGGGAGGATCGGAGCTGAGCTAATAAGGATGTTACATTATTTAAATGCATGAAATGGATCCAAATGAAATGAAATACCTTTTACATTGGTTAACTCGCCCTAACCTTGAACTAGGATTGAAAACACTCTAAGTGTGATGTCCAAGTAAAGGTATTTTCCAAGTTCTAATCACCTAATTTATGATTGCCCATAAATAGCAATGGTTGCTTGGATACTGGGTTCTCTCAAATGTCCCTACATCCCTCTTTACACACCCCTCCTTTTGGAACACATCAAGGCTCTGTTGGGCCAATGGTGCCGCCCAAGAACCACTGGAACAGGGCACCACTGAGGCTTGTGTTATGGTGGCTCCTACCCCTCCCTCTTTGTGCAGCTCCGTCAGTTCACATGTCCTATTTAACTTCCTTTTTGTTTCCCCTACACCTTTTAATCCCTGCCCAGTTAGATCAGAAAAAAATTATTACTAATTTTTTTTAAAGCAAGAGTTGGATTCTATGGAATTAAACAGGAAACACGGAGTCTGGCCCTTACTGAGTTTAAAATCTAAAGTAGAAAATAATTTCGCTCATCTATGTCTATCTATATATATAGCCTTCATGAAATGAATCAGGAGGGGTACCCTGATCGGACTCAAAAGAAAGCTATTACAATGAAAAGTCAGCTTTATATATTTCTTTCTTTCATTTACTTGTTCCCTCCCTCCCCCCTCCAGTTTTATAGCATCTGGTCTGTTTATATGCTTTGGCCTTATTTATGTGACTGTGCTCTAATTTTCGGTTACACGCTGCTATGGAAAATGTGTGCATGCCGGACGGGGACCTCTTTGTTTCCCTCATTTGCCTTTTCCCTGTGACATCAGATAGCCACAAGAAAGGGCTAAGATCACAGCACGTGTTAGCAGCTGCCGAGAGCTGCCTGTAATCTCGCCCTCCTTCTGTGCTTCCATTTCCTGACTATCGAACGTATCTGTGAGTGTTTTTCTGCAGAGCTGGCAGGATCAAAAGTCAGGCAAGGATGATCTGGGTTCCATTCCTATTATGAAATAATTGTCTTATCTGCATGATAATACACACATATAGTCCTGCTACATTATCTACATCCTAAGTGCTCATTCACGCCCCAGAGAAGATGATGAATGTACCAGATGCTTACATGCCTCAGTGAGATCATGCCCGAGGGTGGGGCGGGGCAGCTCGCCAGCTGTTTGGGTGGCTCTGTCAGAAGGATGAATCATTCCCGCAGCTCCTGCTGTCCCATCCCTGATATTGGTTTTACTATGTCCCTCTGGAAGAAGGCCAGAGCCCCGACACCAAAACTTCGGCCCATTTTTCATCTTTTGGCCACAGCGTCTTTCCCATCTTACCCTTTCCCTGGCCAGGCTCCGGCTAAGCCAGAATGAGCCTATTGGGGATGAACTGTTTCTCTGAGGCCTAGTCTGATGCTTTGTTCTGAGGCTGGGACTCCTGTTTTATGTTTTATGTGTGGCCCTTGAAATGTTTTCCAAAAAGGTTATTGGGTTTGGGTCAGGTCTTAGGCTAGATACTGGAGAATCTACTTTTCCCAGAATCGATAGCCTTCAACTATTGCTGAGCTTCTGAAAGGCAACGAGGCCTCTAAAACAAAACAGCCCAAAGGTGTTGCCAGCGGACCAGGGTTTGAGATCGGCACACGAAGGGGAGGAGGGTGAGAGCAACGCTTCCCTCTGGATAAGCACAGCGCATGTGCCTCCCTGCCCGGCAGCTGGCAGGGCGTAGGGCTGGCCTGCGTGGGCCCAAGACCTCATGGAGCCTGAGAGCCTGCGGGCCCTGGTTGGGGCGGGAGCTGCCCGGTTGCCATGCAGTGGGCAGGAAGGGGCTCCAGCTCCTTAGGGAGCTTTTGTGTTCTTCAGCCAGACGGAGCTGGCCTGACTTGGGATCAGACCACCCCTGCTGGCCTATTGTCTTACCCAGGAGCGCTGGGGGCCGAGGAAGCTGGTCTGAAGTTTTACACGGAGCCGGTCTGGCTTTCCCGAGACATCCATGGCCAGGCTGTCGGCCGGATCCGGCTGCCTAAGGGGCTCCAAAGGCAGCTGATAAAAGCAGTGGCCTGGTCCAGGCTGTGGGAAGGAGAGAGGTTTCTTCACTTTATGGTCTGCCGTGTGATTAGGTTAACTTGTCTATATGACCAAGATGCCACAGGAAAGAATTTCCCACTTGTGTAATGGGAAGAGGCTCAGGTGATTACATTGTCATTTTATTCACAAAATTGGGACTAGCACACTTGGCTGGTTAGACTGTTTGTTTGTTTAAAAAAAATTTTTTTTAATTGATTTCAGAAGAGGGAGAGGGAAAGAGAGATAGAAACATTAACAATGAGAGAAAATCATTGACTGGCTGCCTTCTGCATACCCCAGCCTGGGAAAGAGCCCCCAACCCTGGCATGTGCCCTGACCAGGAATCCAGCCTTGACTTCCTGGTTCATGTGTGGACGCTCAACCACTGAGCAACCCTGGGCAGGCTGTTTGTATATCTGCCAACTGTGCCTACCAGTTCAGGGCAGAGGGAACAGTTGTGGTGAGGTGTGTCTTGATGGGGCATTTTTATGGGTACTGGACTACTCCTTTATTCTCGGTTTGCTAGGTAATCGTATTGTGCTAATTTTCTTAAATAATTTTCCAAAGAATTGGATATTGTTGCATCGAAAGAATTATATAAATATATTTTTTCTAATTAAATTCCATTTTTTCAACTTAAAATTGATAGTTACACAATCAAATTAGCCCAGTTAGGGCATCTTTACTTTTAGAATTTTCTGAAAACTACACGTGTGAAGGGTGAGGGAAAAGAAACAAGTAGGAATGATTTACCTAAGATAAAAAGCATGCCAAAGACCAAAGCATTATTTCTCCGAAGAAAGTTATTTGGAAAAACTCAAAACATCTGGTTTATATTATAAAATATAAGAGTCATGGTCTTTAAGACATCAGCTTTTATACTTCCAGAATTTTATAATCGCTCGGCCCTATTTCTTTAAAAACCAAACCTCTGTTTTCACTATTTATGTTTTATTCAGGTGCTGGGGAGGCCGTGGTGGGAGGTTGGGGGGGACATGCCACAAATGATATTAAAGGCGGCCCTTCAACGTGATTTCTTTCTTTACTTTTCATATCTCAATTCCCTGGCCATTCCGTTTAGCTCCTGAGGTGCTGACAGCTGGTAATAAGCTAAACTGCAATCCACTTTTCGGAAGTTATTGATATTTCCTAACTGAGGTTTAATGTGCGACCTGGCTCAGGTGAAAATGTGCCAAGGTCTTGGTCTCCCGTGCCTCCTTCGGGTTTGTTACAGTTCCAGGACCGTCCCGCCAGGGGCTGGAAACCAGTCCTGCCTGGTCCTCCCACGGCCAGTGCATCTCAATTGCACATCACTTTCAGAATGCTTCCACACAGACCAATGGGGGGCCAAACCCTGATTCTTTCGTTGGGACTAGTTACTGGGACAAAAGCAAGGGAGTCTAAGAGATTTAAAATACCCAGTTCTGCAAAATTAAAAGGCACTTGCCTTGTAGAAAATAGTCCTAACTGATTTTAACAAAAAGCCATCAGGGAGAGGAAAAAAATGTCAACACACCTGGGGCTGGCCAGTGGTGATGGTTGCACAACATTGTGAATGTACTAAATGTCACTGCTGGTGCATTTTATGCTACGTGTATTTTACCACAATAAAAAAGTCACTAGGAAAAGTTTACCTTACTGCGGTGGCTAAGCACGCTGGTGTTGATGATCACTGTAGACGTGTGGTTTCAATGAGGTCAAGGGGAAAATGAGTGGGGGCAGGCGGGTAATATTGCAAACTCAGAGTTATTGCTGGTGCTAAAGTTTATCTATGACAGGTAGCAGATAATTTGACTATTCTTCCTTCATAGTAACTTCTTAGGAATAGAAATTTAACAGTTGTAGTTACCATTTGTTACAAACAAAACAAATGAGAATGGGTTAAGGTCCATAATTTATAGTAATCTGTCATTTTGGTAGATACAACACGCAAATGGCATGTATTACAAGTCTAACTGGCCACAAATATCCCTCCTGGTTTGTACTCCCAACACATGTGTAGTAGCAATCATGAAGTGATTAAAACTTTGTTGCTTTGGGTAAAACTCTTCAGTAAGTAAGAGAAAAAAATTAAGAAAAGATAGAACATGTAGTTAACATGTGGAGAGTGGGTACACACCTAGCTATTGACAAAAACAGAATGAAGGAAGAATTAAGAGCACGTGTGAACTTTCCTGAGTCCTAGTGTTTGGGATTCATCAAGGTCCCTCGTCTTTCTTTCCCTTGTGACTGTCCAAGATATACTATAAATTATTGTATTTAATATATCAAAACCATAGTGAATATGAAAACCACAGGTTACCTTCTTAAAATAGCATGTGGTTTCAATTAAATATAAACTTGTTTGCAAAGCATTGGGGTGGCTGTTGTGGGAGAATATGGAGGTTCACCTGGCACAGAGTCTGTCTCGAAGGAACTAGAAATACCATCAACAGAAAACACAATAATGATCTTCTAAAAATGACTGTTAAATATTGAAAGTGAGCATGGCCTGGAGGTTCATAAAGGAGAGAAAGAGAGAGTAAAAAAAAAAGGGGGGGGGGGATTAGTTTTTGGTTGTGAGGATGAGGAAAGGATTTATAAAGGACCTGGCATCCGCAGAATGGGTAAGAATTTGGCAAACTAGAAAAGCATTTTAGGTGGCAGAGCTGAAATGCTGAGGCAGACGCACAGAATAGGAAATGCCAGGTGTTGGGGAAATGCCTACCGTTTAAGTTTGGCTGGGAGTAGGTTGCTGGTAGGAGATCAATGAGACTTGAGATTAGAAATGTAGGTTGGACCTAAATGTTGGGATGAGGCATGTTGTATTTCGTCCAGTAAGTACTGGGAAGACTCTGACGGTTTCTGAGGAGGCGGTGAAATGATACAGGTTGTGTTTCTCTGGCAGTGAGGACTGCACTGGGCTGGGTTAGGAAGGGCCTGCAGAGAGGAAGCTGGTAGGATGCCCTGAGAGGAAGAGAGAGCAGAAGGAAGGGGGACCGGGGCCAAGCTGGTGGCAGCAGGAAAATAAAGGGAGGAGGTAGAATCTACATTGGATTTGGAAACTAACGAGGTTCAGGAGGATTAAAGAGAGTTCTGGGAACATGGCAATTTGAGTGTGTCCAGGCTTCCTCCCAAAGCTTCCTCTCTTTCCTGAGCTTGCTGAGGCCAGCTAACCTGCCGGGCCGGAGGGTGAGAGGACACTCCCACCTGCTGATTCTGAGAGGGTTGGTGCAGCATTTCTTCCCCTGTGGCTTGACAAGAGCCTGGATTGGTATTTGAATGATCTGACCCTAGCATTTGTGCTGTGCCTCCAACTCGAGGTGCCAGCCCGCAGCCTAGGCATGTGCCCTGACAGGGAACCGAACCGTGACCTTCTGGTTCATAGGTTGATGCTCAACCACTGAGTCACACCAGCCGGGCTAGTTAGAGGTCTTTAGTGAAATAGGACAACAATAATGATTGCTCTTGCCCTCTCAAAAATCATGTCAATTGCTCTATGAGGTAGTGATTATTGTTAACTATTTGTTTGCTTGCCTAGACCCTGACCTTCACCAGGGTAGAAAGTGTGTCTCTTCTAGATCATCACTGCATCCCCAGTGGTCTAGGACTATTGGTTAAAGAAACAAATAGCACCTTCTCAACTGACAGGTAGAAGACTGGATATAAGGAGGGAAAAGAAACTTCTAACAACATGGTCTTCTTGAAAAGTCCAGAAGGTTACATAGGTAACTGAGGTTGATGAAAATGAAACAAAGGAGATTGTAAGAATAAATGCATGGCATTTCAAGCTAGTGAAGGCTGACCTGACAGCTTGCAAGAGATCAATTTGCATAACATAAAAATTGTGAAAGACACTCCCTCTCTAAGCTAAGGTTGCCAGATTTAGCATATAGAAATACAAAATACCCTGTTACACTTGACTTTTAGATAAACAATGAATACTTTTTTGAACAAGTGTGTCCCAAATATTGCAAGGGACATACATACTTGAAAGAATATTCATAGTTGATCTGAAATTTAACAGGGCTTCCTGTATTTTATCTGGTAACTCTACTCTAGATCAGAATACAAAACAGTATTTCTTGAACAGCTCAAGAAGATCATTCAGGAAAAGGTTACATTTTTTTTCAAGCTAGTATTTTAATATATATTTTTATTTCAGAGTGTAAGGGAGAGTGAGAAAGATAGAAACATCACTGATCAGAGAGAATCACTGGTGGGGTGCCTCCTGCATACCCCGTACTGGGGGCAGAGCCCACAACCTAGGCATGTGCTCTGACTGGGAATAAAACCGTGACCTTCTAGAACTTTTAATTCCTGTGTCTTTTAAATTATATTTTCTAAGAGAACTTCATTCTGCCTTCTATGTTTTTTTGGGGGGGTAGGGTGGGGGGGTTGTAACCTCCGAGGTTGTCAAGGGAGTGAGTGCTGTAATCATAATGGTGAAACAAATTATATTTGTGTGATGCTTTCACTTCCATGTGAATCTGACATTCACCATAGTGAAGCAGGTAGCATATGCCCACTTCATAAATGAGGTCCAAAGTTCCTGTGTGCTCATGGTAGTTGCTATGCTAGTGGGATGCTATTCAAGAGAAACGGCACAAGATAGAGAGCTGAATAAGACAGAAGCAGCCATGAGCCCAAGGTGCTCACCTCAATGGAACCAGGGCTGCGAGTGAAAAGCAAATGAAAGCAGGTGGGTTTTGTAACCTATCTCAAGGCTATTCCATTCCATGTGAGAAGTGACATATTGATAGCATGTACCAGAAAATGTTAAATTAGAATGTTTCCCTAAGGCACAAATATATCAAAATACAAAATACCAAAGTGAGTTGAGAAACAGAACACCCAAGGTATAACTTTTTAAAAGGAAATAACCAAGAAACAGCTATATAATTCTTGGGTTCCTCACCCAAAGCATGCATTTAAAAGAGAGATTAGGTTGGCCAGTGTGGCCCAGTGGTTGAGCATCAACCTGTGAACCAGGAGGTCACAGTTCGATTCCCGGTCAGGGCACATTGATCATCAGTGTGGGGAGTGCAGGAGGAAGCCGATTAATGATTCTCTTTCTCCCTCTCCCTTGTTTCTGTCTCTTTCTCCCTCTCCCTTCCTCTCTGAAATCAATTAATATGTTTGTTTATTTAAAAAAATAAAAGAGTGACTAGATACATAGCAAAGATTTTGAATTTTATTTCCTTGGAAAAAGCTATTCTGTGATTCTCCCCCCCCCCCCCCATCCTACCCCTTACCTAGAAGGAGGAGTAAAGGAAGGCTGAATGCAGGGTTTAAGTCCCCAGGCTCAGGATAAGAAACTTTCATGTACTTATAAACCTACCCCTCCACCCCAGACCCAGAAATTGAGAGGGGCAAAGCTGGGCCAAGAAAGGGGCACAGCAAAGGAGAGTGGGGCAGACCTGTACTCCATTTGTTGGGGCCAAGGGCACATGGGTATTTCCTGTAAACCGATGTGAACTACACAGATGAGAGAGGGTCTTTCTGGAACCATGCTGGGTCCTGGAGGAGTAGTGGCATGCCAACTGCTTGCTCCTCCAGTGTGCAGTGGGCTACTGAGGACTAGGGGCCAATTGGGCCTTAGCTCATACACTCAAGTGCCTGGCCTACCACATGGGTGTCTCAGTGGGGCTCTTGCAAGAATCCCTGAGGGCATCCATGAAGCAGTCAGCTCTCGAACTGGCCGTGCCCAGATTGCTCAAAGCCAGCTTCTGACCTTGTGGTCAAATGAGAACATTCTGTTTCCCTTTCCCACCTTCCTCTTCATGTTCTAACTCAGGGGAGAATTTGGTAGAAGCATTGGCAATGGCAATAGAGGTGAGAATAGAGAGGAGAAGTTGACCTCAAGAAGTGTGTCTTCCTCTGACCTGGGGGAAGTGAGAGAAACAGGTTCCAGCAATGAGGGAAGGTTGAAGACGTTCAGATTTCTCATTTGAGTCATGTAAGATGACTGTAAGAGTTTCTATTACGTTTGAATGGCTAGCAGAGTCATGAGTGCTGTTAGTATTTTTAACCAGTGATGAGACAGGCTCTCCCAAACCCTCATTTTGAAAGGACAGTGGGAGAATTTTAAAATTTTTATCTCAGTTCCTGGTTATACTTAAAAATATGTAATCTATCAAAATTATTTCTCTTAATAAAATGAACCCTCATGAACTCACCACTTGACTGAAGCAACAGACATGCCTAAGAGTCTACAGCCCTCCCTGGCACCATCCTTATTTCCAGTTGATCGGTATCCTGATACTTAGTTTATTCTCATTACCTTCCTTTCCTTTGCAAATCTATTACATGTTAGTATTCTATAGTAAGTGCTTTGGTTTGAACTTTATTAAATGGTATCAAACTATATGTATATATTTTTCTTTAAGTTGCTTATTTTAGTCAATATTAAGCTACTAAGATTCATCCATGTTGAGGTATGTAGCTACAATTTCTTCATATCTGCTGCTGAACAGTATTCCATTCTATGGATATATAGCAAACTAGTTATCAATTTCCCTGCCAATAGATACTTTAAATATTGGCAATTTTGCTGTTCTATACTACACTGTCTTAAACATGGTTAAAGGGTCTGTGTGCAATGGTTCACATAGGGCATATACTTAAGAGTGGGTTTGCTGGTTGTATGGTATCACTTTTTAATTTTTCCAAATTATGTTCCGAAGTAGTTGAATTAACCTACAACCTCCCTCTCCCCCATACCTCTCTACCACAGGAGTTCCCCTCGCTACACATTCCAGGCAATACTTGTTATGGTCAGACTTTCTAAATATTGGACGATCTAGTGGGTTTAACATGATGTCTTATTGTGGCTCAAACTCACACTTTAATGATTGCTAATGGGCCCATTTTTCATTATTATAAATTAATATAATAATGTGCTCTGCTGACCGCACACAAGCTTGAGTCTCCCTGGTCTGCTTAAACTACAGTTTTGTAGTTTAAATTGGGATTGTAGAAATCAGAGGGAAAGTCAGGACAGCGGATCACTCTTTGTTTCCAATTTGTACCCCATCTAACAAATGACTTACCAAAATGTATGACGAATTCTTGCAGAGGGAAAGACAGTCTGGTTTCGGGGTTAGCCCAAAATGGAACGGTAGCTTCCATGATACAGAGGATCACACATTGTGGCCGTTCGGCCATTACTGCCAGAGCAGACCTGTGTGACGCCCTGCTGACCACACACAAGCTTGAGTCGCCCTGGTCTGTTTTTCCTGTAGCTGGGTCAGTGGATGGAAAGTGAAAAGCATGGTTTCCCGTGTCCAACCTGCCAGCCATGGGGAATCGGACTCTGGAACGGAAGTCTGTGATGCCCTTTTCTTTCAAAAGAAGGTATTTAGGGTCTCCCAGGAAGCAGGGTCTACGGCCTCATTTTCCATCCTGATGCTAGTCTGGCTTCCCTTGGGGAGGTTCTCACTGATAGTTCCTGCTGAGACTGGAGCACCACCTCCTTGGTTATTATTCTCTGACAGTTATCCGCAACTTCTGGGCAGCATGAATTTTGCTCTTTAGCACTCACTCTGACTTTAAAAAAAAAAAATCACATTTGAAAGCTCTTTCAGATAATAGCATGTTCTGGTGTATAACTTGAGATTTAAAGACCTGACATGCCTTAAACCCACACTTGAGAACTTTGAATGATGGCACTCTGTGTTCACAGTGCTTTATAACACAGATCGCCTAGTTCATTCCTTTTATTAATTATTCTGTCCATGCTCTCTCTGGCAGGCTGCGTAGTAGCCCATCAGGTTTTGAGAATGTTATACCAGTAAAAATACTGCCAGCTGGGACTGAGAGAACACAGAATGGGAGGGCTGGTGGAGGAGACAGGCTGGTCAAAGTATTCCACTGCAAGTGTGTGCTAACTTTCAAGCAAAATGATGGCTTTCAGGGTGGAGCTGTGGGTCAAGAGCCACGGGAGCCACAGAGAGTCATGTCCAGCTTCTGGGATAGAATAGAGTTTGCCTGGTTGTGTTTGGACACTGGTTGGAACTAGAGATTTCCTTTTGGTTTCATTCTTTCTGAATGGCAATGTCTATATCTGTTATCCTATGCCTATCTTACCATTATTCTGGGGGCACATACACTTGTTTTCTAATTTCACCAGTCCACAGACAGAGAAGGATTTTGCTGCTGGATGGACTATGTGCAGAGATTCACCTATACCCGATTTGGATGGTTTAAGATGAGATTTGGGACTTCTGAGCTGATGGAGACTTGAGTGAGACTTTGGACTGCAAGTTGAAATGGATAAAGACTGTTGGGGATCTTGGAATGAGGGTGAATGTGGTTTATGTGTGGGATTTATGTGAATCTTTGGGGGCCAGAGGGTGGATTGTGGAAGGCTGAATAATGACTCCCCCAAATATGTTCATATCCTCATCTCTAGAACCTGTGACTGTTACCTTGTATGGCAAAAGTACTTTTCAGGTAAGTTAAGGATCTTGACATGGGAGGTTTTCCTGGATGATTCTGATGGGTCTGGTGTAATCATAGGGTCTTTATAAGAGAGAGATGTAGGAGGAGTCAGAGGCAGAGGAAAAGGCCACAAGAAGCAGAGAACAGAGTGGTGTGGCCATAAGCCAAGGAATGTCAGCGACCTCTAGGGGGTTAAAGAGCGAAGGAACAGACTTTCCCACAAGGTCTCCAGAAATAACACCTTGATTTTAGTCCCATAGCACTCATTTTGCTTATCTTACCATCAGAACCGTAAGAGTAAATTTGTGTTGCTTTAAGTAAGGCATTACCATGTCTGTAGGAATCTGTCATAGCAGCAATAAGTAACGAATAGCCTGTGTGCTGGGCCAGGGAAAGCAGGTCCTGAAATGCTCTTGTACATTCAAGAACACCACGCCAAAACCGGTTTGGCTCAGTGGATAGACGTCGGTCTGCGGACTGAAAGGTCCCGGGTTCGATTCCGGTCAAGGGCACGTACCTTTGGTTCCGGGCACATCCCCAGTAGGGGGTGTGCAAGAGGCAGCTGGTCAATGTATCTCTCTCATCGATGTTTCTAACTCTCTATCCCTCTCAATTCCTCTCTGTGTAAAATCAATAAAATATATTAAAAAAAAACAAAAAACAAACAAACAAACAAAAAAAAACACCAATAAGAGCAGTTGTGTGGATGTGTGGAAAGAAATGAAGGAGGAGACTTTATTCCTTCAGGCTGGACTATTTCATTATAATTGGTGAATTTTTTTCTTTTGAACAAAATAATGCTCCTACACAAACTACAGAGTAGACACTGAGCTATTTAAAGCATATTATAACACAAATGTTCCATAATTTAGCAGATGCTACCTGGGGCACAATACTTCAACTTTTACTATCTAAACTAACTCCACTTAAAAAACCCTCTCTCTAGAAAACCCAAGAAAAGGGAAGAAGCTAACAATGACTCATAATAGTACCTTGTCCAAAACGGCAGGAGGATCACATGATTAATATTCCTATAAAACCGGGACAGGGAAAAGTGCCATGGTTAAAGCTGGGATGGTGTGCTCTTGATGGCACTGGTTATTCAGAACAGGTTTGGGCAGATCTGGCAACAACCTGTAATAAAATGTGTGGGCTTTTGATTTTAGAAAGAAAATTCTCTAGACTAAGACCTTCGATCCCACGTTTACTTCCTTCATTGTCAAGCATGCGTTTAACGTATGGTTGCAGATCCTTTAATTGGAAAAGATTTGTCAGTGGAAACATTTAAAAATTATATGTCGGTATTATAGTATCTTTGTGGTAGAGTTAACTATTTTATCAGATAGCATCTTTTTTTTTTTTTTTTTTCCCCTCTTAGCATTTGTGCTTTTTTTTTAAAATTAAAGACCAGTTTGTAGTTATGGAACCTGTTGGTCACAGTCCAGTCAGGAAATCAGACACCTGGGTTACACATGTGATGTAAGAGCTGACAGCCAATCCCGGGCCGGGGGAGACCTATCAATCATCAGCAGCAAGACACTGCTTCCTTCCCAGTGACAGCAGCCACGTTCCCTGGCGCCTGCTTCCCTCCCTCTCCCTTCAGAGCCGGCCCTGGCCAGTGGGTGAAGCCACGCCACCTCACTCTGACACCTTTGTGGTGACACTGGCCCATCTGATGGCCCAGGATAATCTCCCCGGTGAACAACTTGAATTCCAGGTGCCATCGTGGTTCTCCTTTGCCATGTATTGTGCACATCTTCACAGTTTGGGGGAGTTGGGACATGGGCATCTTTGGGAGGCCATCCTTTGCCTTCCGCAAGGGGGGGTTCTGGTAGCCAGGGGGACACAGTGGGAGCCACAGCCGGAGTGATGGCAGCGATGGGCAGCATAGACAAGGCACATCCCCCCTACACTGCAGGGTCGGAGAGAACACTGCTCCCCGCTACAAAATGCGAGGGTTACACTAAGGCAATGTCTGGTTCTAACATCCGATTCCTCCCTCCTTTCTTTTCTTTGCGTGGAATCTCACAAACCTTTCCCAGGGAGCTAGAGAATATACTGTGTTTTTGTTTTTTTTTTTTTGGTTTACACCTTACCGTATATATGACCACTGTAGGCTGCTTTACAAAGTAACGGAAGAAAGATCCCCCCCCCCCCCCCTGAAGTTGCACATTGAGTCACGGAGCCTTTCCTTGTATCAGGTGACAGTCTGAGTTGTTTGTGTGGGAAGAGCCTTCTCCATGAGGCTTTCTGGAACAAAGGCTGGCGTGACGGTTTGCATCCAGCCTCTGAGGCCACGTGTCCTGGACACAGGACACACGAGGTGAGTTTGCGGGGGGCTCCAAGGACAGCGTGGCTTATTCAGGTCATCCCCAAATGCTGGGGACAAAAAAAAAAAAGATAGCTCATGATATGTGCTCACTAATAAAGACAGGCCGTTTGTATGTCACCGTGCAGACATTTACAGCAAATGGGATTCGCGGGATGACTGCCTGGAGGGAAGGCCAGTGCTAAATCTGTGGGCAGCCTCTTTGGTGCCGCCCGTCATACATGGAAAGCAAGCCCCAGTGAGAAGGTGTGGGGAAGGAAAACACAGTAATGTATTAAGCTCTTGTGTATTTAACTGTTTTTTGTTTGTTTGTTTGTTTGTTGTTTTTCTGGGACACACAGGCTTGGTTGCTTTTCCTTGGGGAGCCCCTCCCCCCAGCAAGAAACCCCTGCGAGTGCCGGCTGTGGTCTGGCTTTCGGAGGCTACCTCGGCCATGCTGTTTCAGCAGCTCACTGCCATGTCAGCATCAGGTGTCACAGCTCCCCGAGCGGCTGCGTTAATGGCCATGCTGTCTCCCCGGAGAAGCAGGGGCAGACAGGCCAGCCTTTGTCTCTGCCAGGAGCGGCCTGAATGTGCAACTTCCTCCCCACGGGGTGCCTGGGAGCACTGGGGCTCCTGGTCATGTGTTCACCGGGCTCTGTCACCAGCCAGGAGCCTTGGGCTCACTGTGCGCGGCCGGGGGCCTGTCTGGGGCCAGGAGAATGCATCTGGCTCTCCTTGCCTTCATTCTGAGCCTGAGCTTGGCTTGAGTCTTTGAAGTCACCCAGTGAAGGGACTCCCCGCTGCCCGCCTCCCTGCTGTAATTTCTTGGGGCTCAGCAGTCTTCTACTCTGAGACGCCTGTGTGTCACAAATGGAGAGGGGTGTGGAAGCTGTGGTTTCATCCCTTTTCCCTTGGCCGTCCTTCCCACCACTGTAGTTCTGATTCAGCGATGGGGGACACTGATGCTAGGCACATATATATGTATTGTCCTCTTGATGATGGTGAAGACAGAGACCATAGCTCTGTACAGTGTTCAGTTTCTTTCTCCTCAGAAAAGCTCAGAGGCTGTTCCTGTTACCTTCTCTGTATTCAATGTGAGTCAACTAAGGCTCATTCCACTGAGTTTGGAGGCAGGGTCTTTAAAGAGGTAATTCCATTGAATTGGAGTCATTAAGGTAGACCGAATTCAATATGATTGGTGTCTTTATAAGAATAGGAACTAGGACAGATTCCTGGGCAGAGAAAAGACCACGTGAGGACAGAGGGAAAAGATTACCATCGTCAAGCAAAGGAGAGAGGCCTGAGAAGAAACCAGCCCTGCCGACACCTTGATCTTGGACTTCTAGCCTCCAGAATGGGGAGAAGATAGATTTCTGCTGTTTATGCCCCGCAGCCTGTGGCATTTTGTTATGGCAGCCTAGCAAAGTAACATAGTAACTTTCTCAAGCCTGACTATAGAACCCCTATTTTCATTGCAAACCTCTTAATTTTTCTATGTTTTAACTCACGTAAATATTTAAGTATTAGTTCATATTCTGAAAACACAATTTTAAAAATACTGAATAGGTCTCTAGCAGAGCCTTCCCTATTTATAACACGTTTACCAGAATTTGAAAAAAGAAAAAAAATCACTCCCAAACTTGACTGTGTGCTACCCTGCTGTCCGGTTCTTTGTAGGTGAGCTGTGACATTTTCAGAACAAAACTGTTTTCTTGAATGAAAAGGAAAAAAAAAACAACTATGCAAAACAGCTTTTGGTTTTTAGGGGCAGAAGGCAGGTTTCAGGAAATCAAACAAACAATAAGTTTTGGAAATTCCCCAAAGAGTGGGGCTTTCTGACCCCAGAGCAGGGGCGGGCAGCCACTCCTGGAGGGGGGAGCGCTTTTACTTTTCCCAAAGGATCACAGCCCGGGCTCTGGAGGGGTGGGCAGGAGAGCCCCCGAGAGGAGGCCTGTGAGCAGCAGGGAGAGCTTTTGCCCCATCCTTTTCCCACCTGGGAGCTTGGGATAGAAACTGGCCTGTGGGTGGGGTTGGGGGACAGCCCTGACATGGCCATTCCCCAGGGCAGCAATGCGGCCCACTGGTCGATCCTGATCTACTGGTTGGAAAGGCTTGCTCTAAAGGATGTTACTCAACTGTGTACTTTGCGTTGTCCAAAGGCCGAATGTAATGGCGATTGGAGACTTGCCCTCACTCTGATCTCTGGCCTGCTATGGGGCTTCACATTAACTAAATTGACACAGAGACTCCAAGCACAGGGAGCGAATGTTTGGTGTTTCAAGGCACATCTTGCTTTTTAATGCCTTAAGAAATGTATCCCATTTCTCAGATATTTTTACTAGTTTATAAGAAGCAACATTAGCTCAGTTTCCTGGGTGTAATGGTAGTAGACACAGTTCACAACGTTTCTGAATTTTCCCTGGGTTGACCTTGGCTATTACTTGATCGGTTTCTTTCTAAAATCTATCAGAGAATGACCAAAGAATAATAAACAACATTTTTGTTGCATTCATATAGATTTCAACAGAGGAAAAAAAATAAAGGTTTCAATATGTGGTCAAGGGAAAAAATGTGATCATGGTGGCAAGTCTGATTGAGCTATGACCTTGCGTGTAATCAATAGGCCACTTCCTCTTTGGTCAGGCAGAACTGATTTCTTTTCTTTCTTTCTTTTTTTTTATTTTTTATTAATATATATATATATTTTTAAGCAAAGGTCTTCACTAGTGATATTAAAATTTTAATTGATTATGTTGGGTGTTCTGACAATTGAAGCAGCCAAACTCAAAGTCACTCAACCCAGCCGCCCTCCAGCCACCATTGAACGTGGATGGGACAGTTGTAAACAAATGCTGCCACCTACAGGAGAGAGTGGGAATGTGCGCAGCCAAAGCTGTTCATTCTCCGCTTTCTTTTCTGTCTCATACTCATTGGTTTCTGACTTTTTTCCTTCTACCCTGATCTCCCTGCAATTCAAAAGATCAGAATCGGTGTTTATTTGACTTATTGATTTTTGTTTTAGAATACAAAGCAGAACCATATATTCTGTAGGAAAAAATTATTCTTTATTTAAATTCTCTGAAACACATTTATAATAACATAAATATTGAAAGAGAATGAGTGAGACAGTGTCTGAACTTACACTTTAAACACTTCACACTTTAGTTTTCCCCTCTATTATAGCAGCATGTGATTTAATAATGCTTCTCACTGTGAAATGTCACTTAATATTGAAGACTTAGGTCACGCTCGTTAGACCCAGTCTGAGTTTAGGAAGTGGCCAGTGGCCCGCTAACTCCATGTTGCTTGCATTCGTGCTATTAGAAAGGTGCCCTTTCATTGAATTGCAGTGTGTTCACGCACTGGGTGTTGGGTCTGGCTCTGTGTTCTGGAATGACACACAGAAAGCAGATTTCCTCTCTTACATGACAGCCTTCACACGGATGAAGAAGCCATCACACTTCCCAGGGCCTTCCCCTTTAGGCTGAAGGGCCTGGCTTCATAGACTTGGTTCCTACACCATCAGCCATCCAGCTACCTGCTTCTCTGGATGTGGCCGCTCATGGCCAGTCCCCCTCCACTGGCACTGCATTGTTGTGCTGAGTGTTTGTATCGGACCCGTGTGGAGTGATGTGCAGCATAACCTCCATTCTGCAAACCTTGCTTTCTGTTCTCGCCAACTCAGACGTCAATAGCTGGAGTGCTCCGAGGCACTATTGAAAGTTTACGTGGTCCTTTGGGAGCAGCATCGTGTGATTGTGTTTGATGAGCTCTCCCAGGACTGTGCCCTCTTGTCCTCAGAAACTAGCAGGGACAGCACAGGACACTATTTCAGTCCCGGGAGCTTCTCGTCCACGTGGCTTGTGCATTAATACAGGGTGGTTTCTGCAGGAAGAAGTGAGCTCTGTATTTTGCAGACAGTGCTCTGTGTGGAGCTGTGAAGGAGGCCGTGACTGAGATCTGAGTCTCTCCTTTATGGCCAACAGCCTTTCTTACTTTGGAAGACCTCACCTTCACTGTGAACTCAAGGTCATATGTTCTCTCTTCCCTATTGAAACCTGTGCTGGGTGGACGGGTGGGATCTGCTGTCGTTTATGATGGGTGGACGTGGTTCGCAGGCCAGCTTCTCTGCCCTGCCATCTGGGCGGTGTTTGTATGTTAAGTCTCCTCTATAATTTGAAAAGGGTTTTGCCTTCTATTAAAGGAAGTTCATGACCACGTGGGAGAAAGGTTTGGGGATAGCGGATCTTCCTGACGTCCCTAAGTTCTTGAAAAAAGGTCTAACGAGGGCTCACAGTATGGTAGGTGAGAACCACCTTCTCGGGGTATGGTAGGTGAGAACCACCAGGTCAGGGCAATCACCACCACCTCCGGGCGATAATGAAGCTGCATGTTTACCCACACTAACCATGATGGTCTGTCTGCTCATGAAACAAGTCTGGTGTAATCATGCGGTCAGATTACAATTCTCTTTTAGGGAAAATGATACAGATTTGAATACTGGTTGTGTGCGATGTCTGGGTTCTGGCCATTGAGGCATCGACGATTCACCCAGACCAACGTTTCTGCTGGGGCTTTTAATTATGCATAATAACCATCCCCCTTTGTTCTCCCGTATCTTTCATCCGGAGCTCAAAGTGCTCTTCAGGCATTATTAACTCATTAATCCTTGCGACACTCCTGGGAGGCAGATCGGAGGCGAGGTGATTAGCCCATTTTTCAGACGGGGTCATAGAGGCACAGAGGATTGCAGCAGCTTCTCCAGGGCAGCATGAGTCAGAGCTGGGTAGAGAGCAGAGCCTACTCATTTCCTCCCCCAGTCTGTCTCTCTGAACCTCCCCTCTTCCCAGGAGTGAAAGCCAGTAACAGTTGGACCAGGGCACTGCCTCTACCTGCCCTTTGAATGTCAGTGTGGAGCAACAGACCGAACATCTTGCCAAAAACAAAGCCAAAAAAAAAAAATGTTTTTTTTTTTTTATTGAAATGTAAAATCGATGCTATTTTAGGGGAAAGAGGTATGTATGTGAAATCACAGACATGAGAACAAGTCATCCCTTAGATAGAGCCCCCAAGTCCTCACATAGAAGCAGGAAATTTCATCTGACCAAGCAGAAATGAAACTTGAATTTCACAAGGGTTAGGCTTCAGTTTGAAACCGAGAAGTAACTAACATCTGTCTTTCAAGTTTGACAAACAACCTTTTCTCCTTGGTTTCACTTGAATGCAGGCCGGTTTCACATGGACTTCATTGTTGTTTCAGTGGAGCCACAGGCAGGGCCGCTGTGTGATCTGGGTGGGTGTCAAAGGGGCGAGTTAACGACCACAGAGCCACTGAAAGCCTGGAACCTGGGGTCAAAGGGCTCCGGAGACCCGGCATGAAAGGCAGGGAAGCAAACTCAATGGAAAGTCGTGAGCCTTCTTGGGCCATTGTCTTTATTTATTATTCATTTATTTATTCAACAAACGTTTACCAGGTATCTAATAGATGCCAGTCGTCTGCTTGCCTTGCAATAATTCTAAAATGAATAAAACATAATCCTCAATTTTCAGGAGTTTGCAATCAAGGAGCAAGATAAACAAATTATTATTATATAAAATAACGAGTAATTACAGAGATATTTACAAAGTCTAATCAGGGCAAATTATCTTGAATGGCTCTGAGAAATCTTGCACATATAGGGTAGGCCTGAGGGTGAGAAAGAGTTTGCTGAGAGGATCAATGGGGCAAAACTGTCGAGGGTCACCTACTGGTATTTGCTCAAAGGTCGTTAAGAGGACAGACAGCAACATTTACAGCAGCAGCGAGAGCAGCTACTGAATTCCTAAAGTGTGCAAGCTCCGATTCTGGGCTACCGGGGATGGAAAGAGACACTAGAAAGGATTCCGGTCCTCAGGCAAAGTATAATCTGTTTGAGAAAAGAGGAAACACTTTAAGGACAAATAGCAATATGACGTGATGTGTAGTCAGTGTCATCTGAGAACTCAGACAATAAGCACCATAGAAATCTGGAGAAAAAAGGGTGGTAAGTTAAAAATGCAAGAATTAGGGGAGATGGAAGCTGAGCTGGGCCTGAAATGAGAACCTGTGTTATGTAGGGGAGAGGCCTAGGAGGGATTCAAGGCAGAGGAAATAGCAGGAAAGGGAAGGGATGGGTGAGACATGCTGAGTAGATCAAACCGTCCATTTGGCTAGAAGGCAGGGCTTATGTAGAGAGAAATGGGACACAAACATGGAAAGACAGGGCAGGGCTGTTTCTGCTCAAGGACTATGATGCTTGTAGTGCTCCCTCCCCTATGCTGGCCGACACCCCAGCCAGCCATCCATCACTTGAGTCTTTCACACCCAGCGCTCACAGACCTCACTCCCAGGCTAGAAGGGCTGGGCTCTGGGGAGCATCCCTGGCTTTCGAGTGGGCAAATCTCATGGTCAGGATTAGGATTCATTGCCAGTGGCTGAACCCTCCTTCCAAACAGAAGTGGCTTAAACAAGAAACAGATTTCTTTCTCCTGGAGAAGCCTGGGTCCAGCTTGGAGACCCGGGTTCTGTTCTCTTGTTACACCACCTTGCAAAGCTCCCGTTGCCAAGGCTACCTCGTGGTTTAATTAGGTGCTGGAGGTGAAGCCATATGTCCACACCCTGGCCAGCAGGAAGCAAGCAGGATGGGAAAATAAAATGTCTCCCACCCCCCCTCTTATTTAAGGAGAGATTTTGCAAATTGCAGGTAACACTCTTCCATTTTCCAGGACCTAGTTCCATGGCCACCCAGCGACAGGGGATGTTTAAACATATGATCGATCATGTGACCCTATGATCATATGTTTAAACATCTAAGCAATTTTATTTTCCAAACTAGCTACACCATTTTATGTTCCCACTAGTAGAGTATGAGGGTTCCAATGTCTATGCATCCTCACTATCACTTTTTGGTTCTAGTCATCCTAATGGGTGAAAGTGGTATCTCATGGTTGATTTTACTTGCATTTCTCTGGTGGTTAATAATGTTCATCATCTTTTTATGTGATTATTGGCCATTTGCATATGAAAAATGTCTATTTGCATTTTTTGCCTCCTTTTTAAAAACTGGGTTTCTTTATATCATTGAGTTATAATAATTATATATATTAAATATAAATCCCTTATCAGACATATTAAAGGCAAAAATTTGATCCTATTCTGTGGAATCAAGTTTTTTTACCCCATTTTTTGTCAAATTCTGCAAAGAAGTCAGCTTGAATTTTGATAGGGATTGGATCAAATCTGTAGATCAATTTAGGGGAGTATTACCGTCTTAACAATAGTCTTAAGTCTTCCAATCCATGAACATGTAATGTCTTTTCATATATTTAGCTCTTTAATTTCTGTCAGCAATGTTTTATAATCTTCAACGTTTTACACTTATTTTGTTAAATTTATGCTTAAAGTATTTTATTTTTGTTGATGCAAAATAGAATAATTTCATTAGCTTCTTTGGTATTCTTATAATTTTCACTATATAGAAAGACAATTGATTTTTGTATATATTTTTTTGTACCCTGAAATTTTCCTGGGAACTTATTTATTAGTTCTAATAGTTTTTTTTTTATTGGATTATTTAGGATTTTCTCCATACCAGGCTTTGTCATCTGCAAACAAAGATAGTTTTACTTCCTCCTTTCCAACCTGGGTGCCTTTTATTTCATTATCTTGCCTAATTGACTAGGCTAGAAAGTATATATATATGTGTGTGTATATATATATATTATTTTTAAGAAAATATCAAGGATTATAGTGGCAAGCTCCATGCTATCACCGGGCTGGGCTGTCATCTGAAATTCACTGCCAGGCCCCAAAGGGGAAAATAGTAAAAGAGGAAAGAAAGAGAAACGAGATGAAGGAGAGAGAGAGAGAGAGAGAGAGAGAGAGAGAGAGAGAGAGAGAGAGAGAGAGAGAGAGAGAGAGGAGGAGGAGGAGGAGGAGGAGGAGGAGGAGGAGGAGGAGGAGGAGGAGGTGGTGGTGGTAGTTGGAGGAGGAAGAGAAAGAAAAGGACAGGAAAAGACTCCAGTTGGCTCTGGTGCTGGAGTTTGCCTCTCTGATCTCTGAAGAGGCACTCATGACCAGTAGAGCTGTTGGTTTTAGGCTTTGCCACCAGGAGAGCAGGCAGTGATGCTGCAGCTCAGTGCGGGCTTTCGTTGCCTTCACGTAAAGTAGAACATCACATCCTTATGCAGGAAGGGCCGCATTAGAGAAAACAGCCACAAGCTGGCTAATGACTTGATGTCAGGTTCTGAGCACAGGACTGTGATCCCTCCTTGTCAGTGACGTTGGGCCAGGCCTGGAGGGCGAAGCATCGGTTGTGTTGCTGCTCGTTCCTGGCCACTGGTGACAATCTGGTTGTAGGTGAGGGATGGCAAGGAAGAGGTAACAAGGGGAATACCTTTCAGTCTGAACCGCCCGACTCCAAGCACTGTTCTTTGCTGAGGACCAAAGGCAGCTAGGATTATTGATTTGTGATTAATTTGTCCAGTCTCTGGGTGAGGGTGCTTGTGTTAAATTGGATAATCTGCAGGCAGCTGGATCCAGAAAAAAAGATTGGTATCTGAGAGAAGTATGGTTTTCCAGGGGCTCTGGGGTTATAAGTAAATATTCTTGGGGTTCGTGACTTTTCAAAAACTAATCAGAGAAATGCACATGTCAGAGTGCAGTTAGCACAAGGCTGTACACTTCACCACTTCGGGATTAACCAAAGGCAAACGGACCCTTAAGGAAATGGGCTGGCTTAGAATTATGAATCACTGAGCCCATTTCTTATAGTGATTAATGATGAATCACTGTTTTAACTTTGGATGAAATAATAGGCTGCATCTGAGGAGCGCCATTAATCATCATAAGAATCAGGCTGGTGCCAATTCATTACTGCAGAGCCGACATGTGCTGAGCAGTTGAGTCAAGTTTCAGAAAGGGGTGAACTTTAGGCAAGGGCTGGCTTGGAAGACTGCAGACGTTAGGGGTGTATTCTCTCCTGGATGGGAAGGGATTTATGAGTGGAGACTCCTGCCTGTTCTATCATCCCTCATCTGGACTCCCCCTCTAGAAGCTGAATAAAACACCAACTGCAAAGTCTTTTGGCTTTTTGGTATTCCAGGGCTCGATCCAATAGATAACCAACATATATCATAAAATCTGATGCTTTTATCTGTTTTTCACTTTGCATGTTACATGGGTGTAGGAAGTGACTAACAATCTACTGGACACGTGGATTTCAGCAAGCATGAGAGTAAGCAAATCTGGCCCATTGCTATTTGAAGAGCAAATTCAGTTTTGCAGGGTTTTTGCTTTTTGAAAAACTCCTTATTACAGATCATGAAAACTTGAGCTGTAGGCAACAGAAGGAAGAAACTCGGTCCATGCACAGGAGAAGGCAGGCTAGATTCATCGTTAGGCCAACTTCAAAACTGTTGATCTGAAAGGAAGGTTAAACAGTAGTTTCAACAGATTTAACTTGATGTACTTTAACTTGACATATAGACACCATGAATGTCTTTCTTGCAATGACAAGCAGTGGTGGGAAATGCGAAGATTTCATGGAGTCCTTAAATCCAACAGCTGTGATTTTGATAGATTAGGGAAAAATTCACCCAGGTAACTAAAGAGCTGTATTATTATGTCTTGATGTTATTAGCTCTAATAATCTTTACAAAAATAATGAAACAGCCTGGCTGGTGTTGCTCAGTGGTTAAGCATTGACCTATGAACCAGGAGGCCACAGTTCGATTTCCAGTCAGGGCACATACCAAAGTTGCGGGCTTGATCCCCAGTGTGGGGTATGCAGGAGGCAGCCAATCAATGATTCTCTCTCATCATGGTGTTTCTATCACTCCCTGTTCCTTCCTCTCTGAAATCAATAAAAAGAAAGTATATATGTATATAAAAGAATAATGAAGCTCATTGAAATCATATCTGAAAACTGTATTATACAATACAGAATTGGGGGGTGGGTCAAATGAAAGTGTATGATATTTTAAGGAAAACCAAAGATTGGATCAGAATTTTAAAACTCCTTTTATTTTAAAAGACTAATTATGATAGATATATTTTTCAAATACAGTTATTCTTAAAGTAGCTTTCATCAGTACTTTTAGGAAGAAAAAATTTAAAAACAAATTTGAATCACTTAGATGTACATATATAGCTATTGTGCATAGCTTACACACACACACACACACACACGCACACACACACACACACACACACACGCCGATTTTGCATAAAGCTTCCATCATTTAAATTTAATAGCTTCTCAACTGATTTCTCTGACCCAAGGCTCTTTCATTCAATGCATTTTTTAAGACTTACCTGAGAGAACTTACAACAGAGACCACTCTGATGCCTGCCTTATAAAACTCCACGAGGGAAATCTGAGAGGCTCCCACCTCCCAGGGCTGGGCAGCTGAGAACGTGAGGGTGGAGGATGGGACCAAGGTGGTAGGGCATGGCCAGGGTCCAGGAAGCCCATCCACACACCAAGTACCATCTGTGCTCTGAATAAGGCCTTGCAAATGCTCACAGAGATTGTAATATGGAAATAAGTCATTAATTCCAAGGCATTGCAGTATTCCATTTGAATACGCATTTTCTTAATCATAGGATTTTAAAAAATACAGCTATTTTCATGTAGCAGGTCAGTGAACATTTTTCAAACTCTACCAAGGGGTCTCATGCTCCCCAAAGGCAGGACTCAGCGGCTGTGGGACAAAGTACAGACTTCTTGTCCTGGACCACATGACCCATCACAGCCTGACTGGACCCACAGGACCCATGGAGCCCAATCCTTCTACCCCAGCTCTCTGTTTGCTCTCAGGGTTCTTCTCCTGGAAGTCGCCATCATTCTCCCAAACAGGGATTTGCTTTGCTTTCCTCTGCTGATGCATTGCAGCACAATGCGTGTTTTTGTCTATTTTTCCTATCATACGACGGTTATTTGTCTGCCTGTCTACCCTGTCATGCCTTCCTCCTTGAATCCCTCTAACCAGTTCCCCCGCAAGAAGGGCTTCTCTGTAGGCTCTTGCTGAAGCCAGTGCCTGAACTCAGAGGTGGTAGCGAAAGGCTATAAATAGGACTCTCTTAAAAAAAAACAAAGAACAGCACACAAACGCACCCACTGTAGGTGGGTGGCTAGCTGTCAGTCTCAACAAGCCAAATGCAAGAATTTCAAAACGGTTGATGAGATGGCACCCAGGAAAGAAAGCTTGCTGTGTGTAAAGTACTGAGCGTGAAGACTAAACCGGGCTGTGGAAGGCTAAACAAAAAAACAACCCTGGGAACAAGCTTCCAGATCCAGGCTGGGCATGCGGCAGGCACACAATAGGGTGGGAGGATTAGCGATGAGGGACAGGAGCTCTGAGCCCGGGCCTGCACCACACACCGCAGGAGCTGCTGGCACCTCCTCGCAGGCGGCGGGTGGTGTTGGGGCGTTGGAGCCCTGGGCAAGTTGACAAGCAGCCGAGGTGCAGGCGGCTTGGACCGGCTGTGCAGAGGCACTTGGCCATGTGGTGATGCCTGATTTTTCTTCCCTGGCACACAGAGGAGGCACGGCTATGGAAATTTTACTGGGTAAACTCCCAGGTACAGCAGCTTGTGGATAAGAATCAGCCTGATTCTGCTTTAAGGGACCTTTCCATTACCTAGAGAAGAAAAGACTAGGCTTATATACAGGCGAGCAGAGGGCCAGGTACTCAGTGCTGGTTGGAATGAATGAATGAATGAGTGAATGAATGAGTGAATGAATGAATGAGTGAGTGAATGAATGAATGAGTGAATGAATGAGTGAATGAATGAGGAAGTGGTTAGCATAACTCCAAGGGCTCAGACATTGACAGTCCTATTGTTGAGCAGGCTGTCTCAGAAGGATGTATGGGAGAGGCCAGATGCCTCTCTCCCTCAGTCCTCCATGTGATCTTGGGCATTTCCATAAGCTACATCCCTGTGATCCTGATGGAGAGAGCAAAACAGATCATCTTTGATGTTATTTGAGCTGCTTTGGAAATATCTCCCCCATTCTTTGCAGTTTTCAGAGTTCAAGTTTTTGCCTTTTCCTTTGGATTGGGTGAAATTGTGAACTGCCTTGTTCATATGGTTACTTATTAGCTGAATTTAATTTGTCCAACAAATGTTTACTGAATGCTTACTCTATATCAGGCACTGCTCCAGGGAGCAAAACAGATAAGAGTTTCTGTTCTTTGGGGTTTTAATATTTAGTGCAACAAAAACCTATAATATTAATTGCATATTTCTCCTTTATGTCAAAAGGAATGACTCTTGATTGTTTGTTATTTCCCCCCCTCCCCCATTTGTTGCATTATTGTTGACTGACTACTGAATTGATTTGTAATTTTGGTACCCAAAGCTCTGAATGGCTCCATAGACCTCTGTTTCAACCTCTTCTGGCTTTTTGTCTCTATGTCTCTGTCTTTCTTTCTTTCTTTGTATCTATATATACATATACTGAGATAATATGAGCACCCTAATGACATTTGTAATAAGAAAGGATGAAAGGAACATATATTATTATCCTTACATGTGTAAGCCTAAGTAAGACTATTAGAACTTCCAAGGAATCTTTTAAGACCCAACCAGGCTAGATATGAATTCTAATAGGGGATTGGTATTTTCTGACTTTATTATAACTTTCCAGTTAAAACCCTTTCAGAGCTGTGTCCCTGTCCACCCGTTATTACAAATAGCCCTGAGTCTGGGGCTCACCATTTTAGAAGGCTCTTTTTTCTTGAGAGGGAGGTGGCCCTGCCGAGCCAGGGCCCTAAGGGTGTTTTCAGTTTGGCCCTAGTATTTCAGTTTGCTCATTGCTCTTGGTTCCAAGCCACATTGCTTTAAGCAGGAGAGAGCCTGTCCTGCAAGTGTGGAGAGCATTTCACTCTGTCCCGTACCTGGTTGGAGGGAAAGGAGTGAGCAGAGATGTTCTCATCTCTTTTAGGATCCACACAAGTCAATTTCTACTTGGGGTTTCTGCCCCCTGGCGAAGCCCGGGCTGAGGACCTGGTGTGACAGGGAGAGTGACTTGCAGGGTCCCCCTCGGAGTGACTGGTGGAGGCCGCATGCACTCTGGCTGCGGGTCATGTTGGGTCCACGTTCCGTTTCTCCCACTCCTACAGAGTTGTTCAAAGTCTAATTTCCATAATAGAGACTGGCTGGGGTGGGTAGTGTTGGTGTGGGAAGTGTTGGGTGCTCACTGAGGGTTAAGCAACTAAAAATACAGGATGCCCAATAAAGGTGGAATTTCAGATGAACAACAATTATGTTTTAGTTATAACACATAAATAGAGCAAACTATAATAAATGAAATATAAATATTATATATTAATATCAATGTAAATATTTCAGGACAGATATTGAATAAGGCTCCACTGATATTCAAAATTATTCTGTGTTCATCTGAAATTCAAATTTAATTTGTGGCAACACTAACCCTACCTCATCCCACTCTCAGCTGTCCTGACTGTTGGCTGCTAATGGCCCCCACCTGACCTTTTCTTTTGGAGCCTTGGCTGAGAGGTGTGTGTGTGTGTGTGTGTGTGTGTGTGTGCACGCACATGCGTATGGGAGGGACATAGAGATTCACCTGAGAGTTCCTCCTCTCCTTCTCCCTCCAAAGAGGGCAGCCTGTTGCTCTAACTGACTGACAAGAGGCACAAAAAGCAGGTGCCATTTTCTCAAGGAGGGACCCCATCTGTGTGTCTTGTGTGCTGGACAGCTGTCCTAAGAGGCCAGGAGGAGCCAGGTCTCAGCCACGACCATATCTTGCACCTCTCTCTCCCTGTTTCTTTCTCCCACTCAGACCGATTTCTCAATAATGTCATAAGAATTCCTGGTTCAAGCCCTGTCTTAGGTTGAAAACCAATCTAAGCCATCTATCCGTGAATGTGGATTTCCTCCTTTCTAGATATGATTCAAAGGCTGTGAAGATCTGTGAAAATAAGTGGGATTTTTTTTCTTAAAAAAAGCAATGATGCTTAAGAGAATGTATTCAGATATTACTATACAGCTTTTGCTATGCAAAAACATTAGAAATTCATAAACATATAACAGTACTTTTTCAGGTTATTAAAATTCCTTACAGAAAGATGGTTTACCACAAAAGCAAGACCTTTTCTTCCTGCAAAAGGCAGTACATTTCCTAAGCGAAGGACGATGACTCGGTATTTTCTTCATTATCTTCTTGGACTTGACTTTCAGTTTTGGCACCAGAGAACTGGGAGTGGGAACGAAGCAGTAAACAGCATCCCTTGGTGGTTTCATCTTTTACATTTAAGCTTTAATTCAATTGAAATTTCTTCTCGTTAGCGATTGTTCTCTATTGATGATCATTTCCACATTGACTTGAATGCTTACACTTCATCTGTTTATGTGTGGCTCAGTTTCCAGTCCTCTATTCTGCCTAGTTCATTGCAAAGGTACACTATTTTAACTACTGTGATTTTAAAATATGTTGTAGCATATGGGAGATTGAGTCTTCTCTCATTAGCCTTTTTTTTCTGGTTTATTTTTTAAACTATTGACAGTTATATATTCACTAGAGGCCCGGTGCACAAAATTTGTGCACTGGGAGGGGGTGTCCCTCAGCCCAACCTACACCTTCTCCAATCTGGGAACCCTTGAAGGATGTCTGACTGCCTGTTTGGCCCAATCCCCTGACATCCCTTTAACAAACAGGACTGCCGGCTTGTTAAACAGGCAGTCAGACATCCCTCTCCCATTCCAGGATTGCTGGCTCCCAACTGCTTGCCTGCCTGCCTTCCTGATTGCCCCTAATTGCTTCTACCTGCCAGCCTGATCACCCCCTAACCATTCCCCTGCCAGCCTGATTGGTGCCTAACTGCTCCCTTGCCAACCCGATTGTCCCCAATTGCCCTCCCCTGATAACCTGGTCACCCCCAAATGCCCTCCCCTGCATATTCCCTCTTTATTATTTAGGATTTTTTCTTTAACATATTGGACAAACTTAACTGGTTTGGCTAGATCAGTGAGCCGTGGTTTGCTGCTCTGTTAACTAATGAGTTTGCCCACCACTGGGCTAGGTGGATGGAGCATTGGCCTGCAAACTTAAGGGTCCCAGGTTTGATTCCGGTAGAGGGCATGTACCTTGGTTGCGGGCACATCCCCAGTAGGGGGTGTGCAGGAGGCAGCTGATGGATGTTTCTCTCTCATCTATGTTTCTAGCTCTTTATCCCTTTCCTTTCCTCTCTGTAAAAAAAATCTATATATATATATACATATATATATATAAAGAAACATTTAAGATTACTCCATATCTGCCTGGCTGGTGTGACTCAGTGTTTAAGACCCCAGGATGCCTCAGCTGGGAGAGGATTGCACTGTGGGGGTCCGTGCCCCTGCCAGGCTCAGACCCCAGCCCAGGCCTTAGCCGCTGGGAGGGGAGCTGTGGGGGTGAGCGCCTCTCCCAGGCTGAGACCCCAGAATCGAGCTGTGACCTCCTGGTTCACAGGTCGGTGCTCAACCACTGAGCCGCACCGGCCAAGCCTTACTGAATCGTATTCATCCATTTGCTACAACACGTGAAGGCCATTGGGCTTGGAGTAAGGAAACATAAAACCCAGCAAACTATTAACTGAAAGATCATGTAAAGAAGGTCTTTTGAATTTTCCAAAGGCCACAAAGGATGAAACGTGAGCACTGGAGCCTGAAACATTCCTAATGGAAGCTGCTCCGGGCCTTTGCCGGCCTCGGCTCCTCTGCTGAGAAAGGATGCTTGGCTCTGGGCCAGCCTGAAGCACGGGAAGCGTCACTTCCTGTGTTTGGTTTTGTCTTCTTTCCATAAACAAATCAAAACAAATGTGATATCTAGTGCTTTAAACACTTTTGTAGTTTGTATCTCCCTTTCTAGAAAACATTTGAACGTAAATTTAACTCACAACTTTGTACTATGGCTAGATCACCTACTTTCCTGGTTTAGTATAAAAATTATTGTGACTTTTTGTGACAAACAAAAGTTTTATGCCAGCACGCTAAGAAGTATATGGGCTAAATAGATTCAAATTTCCATTGTTGTACCAGGAATGTTTTTGGGGAAAAAAATAACAGGAACTATTTATTCTCTTCTCCATTGTTAGTTAACAGGAAATTTTGCTCCCCGCCCCCCCCCCCCAAAAAAAGTGGGTCATTCTCTTGTAGTTTTATAAACTTCAGATCAGTCGTGTTCATGGATGGAACGCTCCGAGGAACGGCTAGAGGGGTGGGTGACCCCAGCTCTCTCGGCCAGGCCAGGGCTGGCTTTCCCCTCGGACTTCTGTGGTGCGTTTACCCTGCAGCTCAGCACCTGCTTAGAAACAGCACCCAGATCACCATCACAGCCCTCGCACACACAGAGAGGCGGAGCAGGAGGGGCGGGGGAGAGACCACGGCTTCTCCTTCCCCCTAACACCAAACACACACACCGCCAATGGTCCTCAGGAGGGTTCCAACAAGAATACTTTTACTCCCAAAGAACAGACTTACCTGTCTTAAAAAAAAATAAAAATGGATGCGAATCGATGGTTAAAACAGTCACTGAAACTTTACTGAAAAGAAAGAAAATCCAACACTTGCCATTTGTTGATTTGTTGATGTTGGCCATTCTGACAGGTGTGAGATGGTACCCACATTGTTGTTTTGATTTGCATCTCTCGGATAATTAGTGACTTTGAGAAAAAGGAACCCTTGTGCATTGCTGGTGGGAATGCAGACTGGTGCAACCACTGTGGAGAACAGTATGGAGCTTCCTCAAAAAACTGAAAATGGAACTCCCATTTGACCCAGTAATCCCACTCCTAGGAATATATCCTAAGAAACTAGAAACACCAATCAGAAAGGATATATGCACCCCTATGTTCACAGCAGCACAGTCTACAATAGCTAGAATCTGGAAACAGCCTAGGTGCCCATCAGCAGATGATTGGATCAAAAAACTTTGGTACATCTACACAATGGAATACTATACTGCCATAAAAAATAAGGAATTCTAATCATTTGCAGCAACCTGGATAGAACTAGAGAACATCGTGCTGAGTGAAATAAGCCAGTCAATGAAAGAGAAATACCACATGACCTCACTCATTTATGGATATTAAAGAACATTATAAACTGATGAACCAAAAGTCATATATAAAGACAGTAAAGCAATAAGCAGACTGTCAAATTACAGCCAGGAGGGTAGGGAGATCTGGGGGAGATAAGAGATCAACAGAAGGACTTGTATACATGCATATAAGTACAACCAATGGACACAAAACTCTGGCGAGGGAGGGTATATATGAGAGAGGGGGGCAATGTTAAAATATGTACACAGATAACAATTTAATTAAAAAAATATTTTTAAAAAAACTGGAAAAAAAAAAAGAAAGAAAATCCATATGGCTAAAAGCGAGTAGGATCACCGTTCCTCTGAGGCTCTTCCTTTCGAGTTGAAACACTTGCAAAAGAACAACACTTCACAACGGAAAATCGCTGAGCGAGTTTTCAAGCAATGCTTCTCACGAAAGCAACAAATCCATAACTGATGAGGGGCAGGACTGAGGGGGACCCAGAAAACACGCGAGGGATGTCCTGGGAGCTGGTGTGTCATGTTCTCTCAGTCCACCAGGTTTTTTGCAGAAGGATCAAAACTCAAAGCAATACTATGAACCAAAGAGAGATGCTGAGCATTTCTCTATGGAATAGAGACGATCACCTTCGAAGTACCAACTTGTGTGACTGGTCTGGGTTGCATGGCTGTGTGTTAAAGCTGGTTGGTGCCTGTCCAGCTGAAGGCCTTCATTTCTTATAAACGGAGCGTGCTACTGTCACATTAAAAGGTGTCATTTGCAACGGCCCCTTTATCTTGTCCCCTTCCTAGCGAAGCTTGTCTATCATCTCTCACGTTAAACCGTGGCATATTCCCGATGCTCTCAGGCCCTTTGGTGAAAGCACCAGGCCCCGGCCCTCACCGGCTTGTCATCTTTTGGAAGCTGCTCGTGACCGCGGAGCCTGAAACTCTCTGTGTGTTAGAGGGCCAGGCATTCACCACTCATTCCTCAAGAGATGAGGGAATGCCACGAGGTGCTGGGCGTGGGGCACACAAAGACCAGGCGTGCCCTGTAAGCTTGTAAGCATCTTTTGCACCAAGTGAAGATGGGGTTGGGGGGGTCTGTACTATCGGGGACCAAGCGGAGGGTGGGACGTCAGAGAACATTGAGAGAGGAGAGTGCTGGTGTTTGTGGAAATCCTGGCTAATGCTAACGGCGAACTATCCTGTGTGAGGCACTCGGCTGGGCGCCGTAGGAACACTTCATCTCTTCACACACCTCTCGGGGAGTTCCTATTGTTATCATCTCTAACTGGAGGAGGGAATGGAGGCCACCGATGGCCTCACAATGACCTCAAGATTCTACCTGAGGCAGTAGAACCCCAGAGCCCTGGCCTGCTTTTATTTTATTTTATTTTTTCATTTTTTTTATTAAGGTATTATATGTGTACATATCTTACCATTGCCTCCCCCCCCCCCATACATGCCCTCCCTCCCCAGAGTTTTTTGTCCATTGGTTTTGCTTATATGCATGCATACAAGTCCTTCAGTTGATCTCTTATCTCCCCCATATCTCCCTACCCTCCTGCTGTAATTTGACAGTCTTGTTTGTTGCTTTACTGTCTTTTTATCTGGCTTGCTTTTAGCTACATTGTCTTCCCCTTGCTTTGCTTTGGCTGCAAACACTCAGTATTTGTCTTGGTCCCTGAGGGCGGCAGCTGCATCTACAGTTGTGACAGTGTCCAGGCAGGGGCTGGGGGCTGGAGGGAGGACAGGATATGGCAGGGGGCTGCCAGGCTCAGAGACAGGTCTTACTCAAAACTAAAATGACAACAAAAAAGTGACATCAATTTAGTTCCTCATTTTGGTGTGTCTCTTTCAGATGATATTTCTTTTTCTCCCTTAGTTCAAACTGACTTCAAAAGACACTGGTGATTTCCCCCCCACTCCTTTTAAGATGAAAAGAACTGTGGGTCACAGAACAGGGCCAAACGGACTCCCATTCTTGAGGGAGTTAAACTAAACAGGCAGGCAACCCATTTTCAGCTATTGTCTCAGTTCAGTCCAAGGGGATTTTCCAATCTCAAGAACGCCATTGTTTCATTTCAGGGTCAGGACAATTTCCTACTTAGTACACAGGAAGGTTTTCTGCGAGGGAATTTGTAAAAGAGATATGCAAATATCCTGGTGAGATTAATAGGAAGACACAGCCACGAGACACACAAAATGAAATACCATGGCAGATAATATATTTTAGTTTGATTTTTCCACAACATCATATAAATGCTCTTAATTAATATTAAAGCAACAATTAATGAGAAATAGCCCTGTTGGGTTGATAAATGGAGTAGAGTCTTTTTCAAGGACATTTGTTCCCCCCTCCCCTCCCAAGTAATATGGTTTATTGTGCAAAGTTTGGAAATGAATGGTAAGTACAAAGAGAAGTGAGAATCACCTGTCAACCCCTAAGGTGGAGCTGTCCTCAGAGACCCACTGTGAACTTTGTGGAGGTATTTCCTTCGGGGCAGTTGGGGGACATGGCACATTCTGACGCCTCTCTTTCTTTTCACATGCACTTACGTTGCCTGGCCCATGATAAGCGCTCAATGTTTAACAAGAATTATTACTGCCATTGATTGGTTGATTTGAGAGAGGAAGGGAGAGAGAGAAACAGCAGATCAATGTTTCTATGCATTCATTGGTTGATTCTTGTGTGTGCCCTGACAGGGGATTGAACCCTTAACCTTGGTGTATTGGGACAACGCTCTAACCCAGTGGTCAGCAAACTGTGGCTTGAGAGCCACATACAGCTTTTTGGCTCCTTGAGTGTGGCTCTTCCATAAAATACCATGTGCAGGCACACACGTAACAGTGCAACTGAAACTTTGTGGCCCATGCGCAGAAGTTGGTTTTCAGCTCTCAAAAGAAATTTGAATCGTTGTACTGTTGATATTTCGCTCTGTTGACTAAAGACTTTGCCGACCACTGCTCTAACCAACTGAGCTACTTGGTCAGGGATATATGCTTTATTATTTTAATAAAGCTGGAATCAAAAGTATATCAGTTTTGTGCCAGTGGGACTGATAGTATTAAATAAATATTGAAATAATCATATAAGTGGTATTAGTCAGGGTTCTTTATTATTGCAAGACCCAGAAACCCTAACACGTTTACTATGAAGTCTAGGGAGAGGCTCTGCGGAATCAGGCCTCACTTGCTCTACAGGCACATGGGTTAGGTTTTACTCATTCCTGAACACAGAGTTGAGTCTGTTACATTTATTTTTATCATCTGTGCTTTTTATGAAAATTTTTTCCCCATATGTAGGGTTCCTTCCTCCATAATCTTTTTCCCCCCTCTAACAATTGTCCTATCTTCTTAGTTGTCCCGGGTTCCTGCAATAAGATGCCCTGATTTGATGAGTTAAGTAACGTGGCATGAAATCCAGAATCCAGAGGAGAAAGAGGCATGGCCTCCACCTGTGCCCTCTGGAATCTCCCTGACACTGCTCAACCTGCTACAATGCTTCGGTCAGGCCACACCTCCATAGCTTCAGTGATACACAAATATGCTTTTGGCTTTTTTGCAGTATGAACCCTCCTTTTCACTCTCCAGCCCAATCTCTGAAATCATGTTGCTAAATTGATACCTCTTCTAGCAAGCCACTTAGGTGTGACCCATATTTTTTTTTTTTTTTTTTACCATCACAAGAGTGAACCTGGTACCAGGACATTGTAGGAAAAGATAATCAACTCACAGTCCGTAGTTTCTTTGCATGCTCCTTAGAATAATTCCACTTCTCTTCCCCCCCCCCCCCGCCCCCAACAACCACCACCACCATAGTTTTTCTATTTTATTATTGGGGTTCTTGGTGCTTTAGTGACTGATTTCTTTTTTATTGCATTAGATACTCTCCAGCTTTATTCTAGGATAATGTGCAGCGAATCCCATTTCTACACCAAGAAGATCCCATTTCTGAACCCCATCAGGTTTCATTAGAACACTCCCCTTCAGCTGATTCATTTGTTGCCAGGTAGGCCGCAGACATGCCACTCGGAGGGATGGGAGTGTTTGTAGCTAAATGGACCCGTACAGACAGTAACTCATGGTGACTGTTAACCAATTTAACAGTGATTTATCAGCTTACTTGTCTCAGAAAAAAAGACAGTGGAAACTTTCCCTGCGGATGAATAAAATCTGGCCATTTAAGTTGTGTAGCGATTAGAGAACATCGATTCAATCACCTGCTACAGAAGCTATTGAGTGGAGGGGGGAAAATGCAGCCGGCTTTCTGTGTCTGGTCAATGCAGGGATTTGGACATTTATGAGTCAGAAAACTATGGTTACTGCTTCTTCCTTTAAATATCTCTTCTTAAAATGTAAGCAAGTTGGAGGCTCTATCTAGGAAAAATCTGAAAGAGTTAGGTAGTAGCCGGAGCTGACACAGGGGAGCCCGGGGACCCCAGGCTGGGCAGGCATCTCATATAGTCTCTGGAACTCTCACGTGGCCTTTCCAGGCGAGCCAGCTCGGGGCGGCCCCCTGCGACATGGAGACTCAGTGCTTTGGTGTGAATGTTTCAGAGAACCAAGTAGAAACCACTTCGCTTTTTTAAAACAATATATATTTTTATTGATTTCAGAGAAGGAGAGAGAGAGAGAGAGAGAGAGAGAGAGAGAGAGAGAGAGAGAAAGAAAAACATCAATGATGAGAGAATCATTGATCGACTGCCTTCTGCATGTCCCCTCCTGGGGATTGATTGAACCCATAACCCCAGCACATACTGGGAATTGAACCTGTGACCTCTTGGTTCTTGGGTGGACACTCAACCACTGAGCCAACACCTGGCTGGATCAACATTGTTTTCATGGCACAGCCTTAGTAGCTCCACAACACCATTTCTGCCTAACTCTGTCACTCAGCCAGTTCCTAAGGTTAAACTAGGTAAAGGGGAGGGGACAGAGACTGCCACCTTTAAGTGACAGAAGTGTCAAACAATTTGCAGACTTTTTTTTTCTTTTTTTAATATAATTTTTATTGATTTCAGAGAGAGGAAGGGAGAGGGAAAGAGATAGAAACATCCATGATGAGAGAGAATCATGGATCTGCTGCCTCCTGCACAGCCCCTACTGGGGATCAAGCCCACAACCTGTGCATGTGCCCTTGACCAGAATTGAATATGGGACCCTTTAGTCTGCAGGCAGACACTCTGTCCACTGAGCCAAATCGGCTACGGCAGTGGACGACAAACTCATTAGTCAACAGAACCAAATATCAACATTACAATGATTGAAATTTCTTTTGAGAGCCAAATTTTTTAAAACTTAAACTTCTTCTAACGCCACTTCTTCAAAATAGACTCGCCCAGGCCATGGTGTTTTGTGGAAGAGCCACACTCAAGGGGCCAAAGAGCTGCATATGGCTCACGAGCCGCAGTTTGCCAACCACAGGGCTAGGGCTGCAGACACATTTTAAAAGTACCACAAACCTCTCTAAGACAATACTATTAGAGCCTGTGGATTTGAATCTAAACACATGGCCTTTTAAAACCAATTCTGATCGACCAATGGGTTTAAAGAGTGACGAAGCAGATCTACATTGGAAAGTCCCTCTGCGGGTCCACATCTTCAGTGACATTTCACGAACAATATGGAACCCCAGTGCATACCCAATTGGCCCAATTCATGCCTCACATCCTATGCATGGCTAATAAAGAGTAACAGGATGAATGAGTGAATATATAATGAATTAGTTCACATATCTGTCATCAATCAGAAGAGCTCTCAAGCCAAATAGATTAGAAGCCAACAGAATGAATTATGACTTGGCATCTTGGGTGAGGAAATATGTTTCTAAAACATAATTAGCATAGCACTTGTTTTGCTTTGTTTTGTTTTATTTTATTTGTACATATCATTTAGTCACAAGGCAGTGACACGTTCAAATAGCTGCCTGGGGCGGGGGGGGGGGGACAGAAGACAGAGGTGCAGAACATATCCTCAAGAGTTGTATGAGGCTCCAGGTCAAGTGTGTGAAATGTGCAGGCTGCGGGTTTCCCGTGCCCCCCCGCCCCCGCCCCCAAAAAAAGCTGATGGAAGGAGCATTGGAATTCTCTCTGAGGCCAGAGGGTAGTTGCCATGGGGCACTTAGACTTTACTCTGGGCCTCTTTCCTTTCTCTGCAAAATCAAGGCCAAGGGCAGAGGCCTGAGACGTTCCTGCCATTCCCGATGCTTCAGATCCCAACTATTCTACATCCGTAAGGTTAGAAGGAATGTTGGGTCAGGCCCCGTTTTAGACCTCAACGTCCTGGGTTCTTTTCTGTGTCTAGGTTGTCTCTGAGTGTCCTGCCTGCTTGCCCAGGGAGAGTTCTGTGCCAGGGTCATGTGCCTGAGCCCCAGGCCAGGGACCCCACCATGGCACCCACAGCCCAGTGTTTCCCTCTGATGGCCCAAAGTCATCCCTGGGGAGTTACTGCCCGCTGCACCCCTGAGCGGGCTGTTACCACCACAGGCTCTGTGCAACTGGATACCTGGGACTTTGGACCTGAGCATGTTTACATTTTAGGAAGTTCCTGCTGGCAGCAGTGGGGAGAAAGATTCAAGACAGGAAGAGATGCCTGGCAGGGACAGCCGCTGGGGGAGGGGCACGAGTCCAGGTGTCAGGAGCTGCCTGCCATGGGCAGGGTCAGGGCAGCGGCTCTGCAGGTGAAAACGAGCGAGTGCACAGGAGAAGTGTGCAGAGGCCACGCCAATTGTATGATCTTTACCCCCAGAGCCAGCGTTAAGGGAGTGTTACTGACAGTGCAGCCTTCTGTTCTCACGAAAGACCCTAAACCAAGGAACGAATCGGGGAGAGAGCCGAGGTGAGAGCACCGGTCTGGGACCTGGCGTCTCACGATGGGCCAGTCCTGTTCCCGGCCCGGAAGCAAGTGAGTGAGTGAAGGTGGCCAGGTGTTTGTGGAAATGGCACAAACCGAACCGCGAGGGGATTTCCTGAAGGTGGCTCTTAACCAGGGGCGCTTCCCCTAACCCCCCAGGGGGCATTTGGGTGTGAAGGGTAATTTGATTGTCACCGGGCCGGATGGGGAGGGCCTCTGGTTCACCGGGCCGGATGGGGAGGGCCTCTGGTGGAGGCCATGAATCCCAAATGACCTGCTGTAGGGGACACGCGCCAAAAAAGGGATGGTACTTCCACAGGATGCCAACAGCCCTGCGCAGAGACACCCCGAGCCAGAGCTGTCAGCATGCCTTCATCCTTATGACCTTGTGGTTCTTCGGCTTCCGCTTACGGGGAGATTGAGTGTGTCCTTTGTAGTTGGTGAAACTCCAGGAGGCGTTGCTGGCGGTGATGCAGAGGGCCTGGGGTGGAGGGTGTGTTGGGGGAGCAGGAGCCAGAGGGACCCGGGAGCCGTCCTCCTCAGGCCCGGAGAGGTGTCCGGGAGGCTCCGGAGGCAGGTAAAGCCCAGGCCCGGGCTGGGAGGGGTGCCGAGGCGGCTGCAGAGGCGGGCCCTGGTCCTGGCAAACACTTGTCTGAAAGAAGCAGCTGCTCCAGTTTGCACCCGGGAAAAGAGCGAACCCCTGTCCGTACCCTTTCTCCCATCGGAGACATCAGCATCTCGTGGCTCCTGCCCTTCCCTGCTGCCCAGCTCAGCGCGACGTGCCAGCCTTTATCTGGGGAACCCCTGTCCCCGGGGCACTCAGTAAGGAGGGTTCTGGGACTGACCTGGGGCTGACCCAGGGCCAGAGGCTGCTCAGCCAGCACCAAGCCCCAGCTGCTCTGAGAGTGGGTGTGGGGCTGGCTTAGCTGCTGAGTGGCAGGGAGCTCCGGTGTCCCTGCTGGGACGCGGGGCCTGGCTCCTACAGGCAACACGATACCCTCGGGGCGGCTTGGGGTGCCCACAGTGTGCCATTAGCTCAGGGTGACACGGGGCATTTGGTCTCTGCCCGCAGGGCTGATGTACAGTCCCGCTGCTGTGTCTAGCCGGGTGTGAGAGGCAGCTGGAGGGGCAGGCTGCTCCTGGGACAGGCCTTCCTGCCGCTGAGGCCCGAGGGGCACGGGCGTGTCCGGGAAAAGCAGTGAGGTTCTGAGGTGGAGGACTAGGAACTGCCAACAGCCGAGTCTTGCAGGGACCAGCGTCCTTCCATTGCAGCGCAGGGCAGCGGTGTCAGGCCAAGGTTCCAGTGTTTATGAGCATCTGAGCCATCAGCCGAGGGCCAGGAGTGTGCTTGGCCCTGGGGACACCAAGAGGGATGGCTCTCAGGAGCTCTCAGCCTGCGGGGAGGCAGGCTGGATGGGGTGCAAGCAATTCAGGGGAGTTAAACACATGCCTTGAGAGACAGAAGTAAAGCGAGGAGCATCAAGGAGGGATCAGCAGTTCTGCACAGGAGGGTGCAGGGGGCAGGGGCAGGGAGAGTCTCCAGAAGGCCTGTGTGCTGGGGCTTGAAGAATGAGCATAGGGCAGACAGGTGGACGGGGGCCATGGGAGCCCAGGGAGGAGACGTGGCATGTGCAAAGGCATGACCGTACAGAATGTACATGTCTGTCTCTGGAGGTTTCAAGCCTCCTGCCCTCCTCCTCTTCCTCTTCCTCCTCCTCCTCTTCTTCCTTTTCCTCCTCTTCTTCCTCCTTTTCCTTCTCCTCCTCCTCCTCTTCTTCCTTTTCCTCCTCTGCTTCCTCCTTCTCCTCCTCCTCCTCCTCTTTCTCCTCCTCTTCTTTTTCATCTTCTTTCCTTACCCAAGGATATGTTTTCATTGATTTTTAGACAGAGAGAGGAAGGGAGAGATAGCAAGAGAGAAACATTGATCGGTTGCCCCCCTACATGCCCCTACTGGGAATCGAACTTGCAACCTAGGTATGTGCCCTTACCAGGAATCAAACCCCCAACCTTTTTGGAGTGCAGAACGATACTTCCACCAATTGAGCCACCCAGTGGCCACCAGCAGCGTCTGATGGCTGGTTCCAGAGGGTGAGATGGCAGCAGCGGGACCTGTGCAGTCGGGCAGGGGCCAGGTCCGGGGGGACCTTTCATGCCACGTTGAGCATAGGTGTCATCTTGTTAATGAAGCAAATGCTTTAGGCCCATGGTCGGCAAACTGCGGTTCTCGAGCCACATGCGGCTCTTTGGCCTCTTGAGTGTGGCTCTTCCATAAAATACCACGGCCTGGGAAGTCTATTTTGAAGAAATGGCATTAGAAGAAGTTTAGTTAAAAAATTTGGCTCTCGCCGAAACCGGTTTGGCTCAGTGGATAGAGCCTCGGTCTGCAGACTGAAAGGTCCCAGGTTCAGGTACGGTCAAGGGCATGTACATTGGTTGCGGGCACATCCCCAGTAGGTGTTGTGCAAGAGGAAGCTGGTCTATGTTTCTCTCTCATCGACGTTTCTAGCTCTCTCTCTCTCTCCCTTCCTTTCTGTAAAAAATCAATAAAATATATTTTTTAAAAAATAGGCTCTCAAAAGAAATTTCAATCGTTGTACTGTTGATATTTGGCTCTGTTGACAAATGAGTTTGCCGACCACTGCTTTAGGCCAAGGTGCAACATGGCGAGAGCCAGAGGGCGTTACTGTGCCCGCACAGGTTGGCAGGACCCTGAGGTTGGTGCAGGGTTGGTGTAGGAGGCTGCTTCGATGGAGAGTCTGGGTGGCGAAGGCCGGGATTAAGGCACTGGCCATGGGGCGGTTCAAGAGCCCTTCGGTGACACCCTCAGCGGTGAACACCACGGGACCTCAGGGTTGGCCACGGAATGGGAGGGAGAGAAGGAGACAGGGACGGCTCTGAGGCCTGAATTGGGTAACAGAGTGAATCGGGGGGCTAACGCGAAGTGTGAGGCGTGCAGACATTGTTTCTGGTTGAGGTGGTTGGGCATGGGGGGCAGGGCGGAGAGAGAAAGGCAGATGTAATGAGTTCAGCTGAGCTTGGTTTTAGACACTGCCGTGGCGGTGTCTGTGACACGTTCAGGGGCAGACATCCGGGAGGCAGCTGGGCATGGAGCGGAGCCACATGGCATTAGCATACGTAATGTATGCGGACTCACGGTCGGCTAGTAGATCCTGAGACGTAGAGGTGCGGGGAAAGGAAAGGCTCCTTGGAAAAGGGTTGTTCGTGTCATTCTGCTCAGCAAGCGCACGCCCAGGAGGGCACGGGGCGGGACACACCCACCTCCCCTCTCCTCAGGCCCCTCCGGGGAGCGTCTGGCCTCACTGGTTGTGACGCTGGAGCAGGGGTTGGCAGGCGATGACCCGAGGGCCAGAGAGGGGCCACCTTTTTGAATGGTTTAAAAAAAGAGTATTTTTATGACACTAAAGTGACATGAAATTCAGATTTCAGTGCTTGTACCGAAGGGTTTATGGATGTGATACTCGTTCGTTGGGGAGCCATCTGTGGCTGCGCTGGCAATAGAATGGCAGCATCAACACAGAGACTGCTTTGCTCCCAGAGAATAAAATTCTTACCATCATGCCTTTCACCAACACAGTGGACCTGTGCCTGCTCCCATTTCAGTAACATACCTCTACGCACGAGCCATGCTCGGTACGAATGCATCTGTGCATACGTATCACCGCACGTGCTTGTGCAGAGACATCTGGTCTGTTTTATGAATGGTTTAAAACATTGCAAGGCCATTTTTAGCTGGAAGCAATTTTTTTGCTGGAGGCGGGGAGGCCAGGAGGGGTTGGGTGAGGAGGGGGAGAGGAGTCCAGCTAGGGTGACCGCATGGGGAATGGGCCTGAGAAGGCAGAGAGCAGCCAGGTGAGGAGGGAGGGAGGGAGGGGCTGGGTCCCTTAGGAAGCGCTAAGTTGAGAGCTGGGAGTCACAACGGGGGCCCAGGTGCAGAAACCTTGTCCATGCTCCTTTGGCCTCTGCACCACCCGGTGGAGTTCCGCTCTTCCCTGGTGGGAACCTTCTCCCCTTCCCACATGTCTTTGTCCCACAAATCTCTTCCAGGGAGCAAAGTCCTCAGCCACAGTGGCTTCTCTGTGCAATGACAGCCTGAGAACTGGTGGGAGCGACCGCGGTGCGGAAAGCAAAGCTGAGCATCGTCTAGGGAGGTCCTGACGCCCGCTAAGGCAGTGAATTTCTGCCGTGTCCCTTTTATACCACGACACATCCCTTTGTTGTCGCCCCCCACGTGTGTCCAGGTGCCCGCCTGCCTTTGACCTGCAGGGTGGGAGCTCGGGCTGTTTCCCAGCCGGTGCCAGTGGCGCTGTCGCCCAGCAGAGGGCAGCATTGAGACATGAAGAACCCAATGCCCTGGCGCCTCTGGGGGAACCAGAACCAGAGCTGCTGGGGGAAGCAGAACTGCCAGACCCAAGCTTGTTCCCAGTGGCTCTAACCTTTCAAGCAATTTCCCCGGGAGCCCTCCGTGCCCTGTGTGGGCTGCCTGAAAATGAGCAGGTGATAGGCATGAAATATTAAACAAGCCTGTTCCGCGGAATGAAAATGAGTCGTCACTTAGCATGTTATCAGCTGGTGACACCTTCTCCCAGCTGAAAGGTGGTTTTTGTTCAAGGCCTGAGCCAGGTGACTCCGAGTTTGCCACAGCCTTCCCCGCTCCACGCCTGTCCCTTCCCCGCTCCCCCCCCCCCCCCCCCCCCCCCCCGCATCGAGCACTGCTGTGGGGGCACCACTGGCAGCGGGAGGCGAGCTCAGGCTGCAGCCAGCAGGGGCCCCGGACATGCTGGAGCGAAGGGAGGAGGCCGCATTGATTAGGATGCTAAGGATGCAGGCACATTTGCAGCCAGGCTGTGATCAGGGGCAAGGCGGCAAGCACAGGCTGATGGAGGAGGCTGAGGAGGTCAGGGGAGGTGGGCAGGCTTGCGCTTCCCACCAGCCACAGGTGTCCCTTGCATATCGATCCTGTCCACCACAGGGAGAGGAGTGGTTAGCATTTTCTTTGTCCTTCATCATCGGTATTGACTTGCCTTTCCTCTTCTCTGCCAGGGGTTTCCCTGGAGCGGATTCCCCCCCGCACATCCTTGAGGCTGAAATTGGCCATGAGTCTTGTCTTATTTGGCCAGAAGGGAGGGACCCGTTGGTCTCCGTTTTCTGTGTCCACATTGCATGCTGAGTCCATGTGCATTTGTGTATATATATTACCGTACATGCTGGGTGTGTCTCCAGCATGGTCCGCAAGCTGTCAGCATCAAATCAATGTTCAAGGACACATGTATAGCCTGGCCAGCATGGCTCAGTGGTTGAGAATCAAACTATGAGTGAGGAGGTCACGATTCAATTCCCAGTCAGGGCACATGTCCGGGTTGCAGGCTTGATCTCGTGTGAGGTGTGCAAAAAGCAGCCAATCAATGATTCTCACTCATCCTTGATGTTTCTATCACTCTTCCCTCTCCCTTCCTCTCTGAAGTCAATCAAAAAATTTAAAAAGGGCACATTATACAGACGCGAAGAGAAGAGTAAGCCCAGGCAGAGGAACTGGAAAATCCTGTGAGGTCCTCTTCCCTCAGCCAGATTAAACAATAGCTATGTCCTTGGGCAAACACTCTTTGCTGTTCCCTGTTGTGTTTTATTTCTTTACATATAATATTGATTCTTCCTCTGGATGATTTATCCTCAAACCCCCATTTCCCCACACTCATGTTTCTTTTTTGGTAATTATGAAAATCATGATTTGCTTCCTGGTAAGTGATTTGGATTTGCAGCGAAGTATTGCCTCTGTCCATTAGAGGGGATAAACACTGAGTGGCCAGATTATTATGATCTCTGAACACATAATAATCTGGCCACTCAGTGTATAGCGTATATAATAAAAGGCTAATATGCAAATTGACCCCTCGACCAGGAGTTTGACCAGCAGGCAGGCCGGCCAGTGTATTTGGCCAGTTGAATTCAGTTCCTACCTGGTACAGGCACGGAAATTTTTTTTTTTTAAATTTTACCTTTTTAAAAAATATATATATTTTATTGATTTTTTACAGAGAGGAAGAGAGAGAGGGATAGAGAGTCAGAAACATTGATGAGAGAGAATCATCAATCAACTGCCTCTTGCACCACCCCCTACTGGGGATGTGCCCACAACCAAGGTACATGCCCTTGACCGGAATCGAACCTGGGACCTTTCAGTCCGCAGGCTGACGGTCTATCCATTGAGCCAAACTGGTTTCGGCCAGGCACAGGAAATGTTTGTACGTAGCCTAAGAACCCAAAGCATATTTAGGATTATGTATTTTTTTTTGAATGAAAATATCTTGAATATATTCCTGCTGTGTGAACTGTTGGCAGTGAATCATAGAGTAGTGGGGCATCCATGAATCAGGCTCCTCTCTCCTTGTTAGGATAGGGGTGGGGGAAAGAACAGAGATTTGTAGTTGGACAAAACTGGCTTTTCACTTATTTGAACTCCTCTGAGCTCCCATTTTTCTCAATGTACAATGGGAGTAATAATAATAGTTGTCTCATCTTGGGCACAAAAATGTAGGTGAAGTAAAATCATGTCTATGAAACGTCTGCGGCTGAAGTAAGTACCCGTCTCCCTTTCTGCTTCCCCTTCCTCCTTCAGTCTAAGAACCTCACCTGGAAGAGTGGACACATTGAGACAAGTGGAGACTTACCCTATAACCTCAGCGGTGTATAGATCCACTTTGAAAATCACAGCATTCAAAGATTTGGCACATATGAATGTAGAAAATTAATTTTCAAAATATCCAAAAAAGATAGGTATAAAATCTCATCTATTTCTTATATGTGCTCCCTTTCTTGCCACTTTCTGCTCTACCTTCTAGAACCTACTCTGTATCCTCAAATAAAAGGGATGATCAATAATAACAACAGCAACCACAAAGAAAACACATGGCAAGCAGAAAATGAGAAATGCTCAATTCCTGTTTTGTTCTGTTTTTTCTTTTTTTCTTTTCAGGAGTGAGAATCTTATTGGAAATGGTAGGACTGACTTCTATAAAGGGACTCAACATTAGACCAATGATTGTAAGGACGAGCCTCTTATAGTTTTTAGGTTTTTAAGTCTTAGGCTAAATGAATTGTAGCGTGGGAGAAGCATGTATATGAAACTTCATTATTTGTATAAAAAACTTACAAACTCAGCTGTGGCAGCCCTGTCTGAAACTTGAGGCTCCTGGAGCATGACCCAGGGGACAAATAGTAAAGTTGAAATGTATAGAAGACAGAGAATAGAACAATGTTCCCTACCCTGTTGAGCCTACATATAGGTTAAAAATACATATTTAAACCCTAGTTTCAAGAGGGGAGTTTTTGAATGCTCAAGGTCAGGAGCAGTGATCACTAGAATTCAGCACTGGTTCAGTAAGAATGTCATGTCATAGTTCTGGGTGGTGTTGCTCAGTGGTTGGAGCACTAGCTCATGCACCAAAAGGTCACGGGCATGTACCTGGGCTGAAGGTTTGATCTCCGGCTCTGGTCGGGGCACATTCAGGAGACAACCAATCCATGTGTCTCTTTCTCACATAAAAGTTTCTCTCTCTCCCCTTCCTTACCTCCCTTCTACTCTCTAAAAAAAAAAAAAAAAAAAAAAAAAAATCAAAGGAAACACTTTCCTGTGGTGAGGATTAACAACAAAGAAAGAATGTCACGTCACACTAACTTTTCTTTTTCTTTTTCATCGGGTTATGAATGAATGGAGGCGGCGTAGTTGGGTTTTAGCAAGTGCCCTGCATATTTCTCTTTTATGTGGACTGGCTCTCAATATTGTTACATGGATTAGTAACCGCTTGAATGCCCACACTCCTTCCCTGTCCCAGTCTGGGAGGTGTTTTATCATGACTTGAATCTGGATGTTGGTGGCATGCTTATCAAATCTTCAAGTGACCTGAGGAAGGACAGCTATAATTCTGAGTGATAACTGCAGTAAAAAATTTTTAATATATATATATATTAAACAGGTGGCAAGATAGCTTCAACAGGAAAAAGGTGAGACCCAAGTCCTACTCTTGATACCCCTCTCCACCTACAAAAAAAAAAAAAATTATAGGATAATAATGATGAAGTTTAGCAAAAGCATGTGTGATAAACTTACTGTTTTTAGTTGGCTGAGAGCTTAACAATGGTAGGACAAGTGTGATATGGGTTGTTGAGGCTATTGCAATGTTGGTGACTCAATTTCTAGAAGCACATAAGCCCAACTAGTAGAAGGGTGTTTTCCAGAACAAGGGAGCTGGCTCCTGTGCCCATCCTTCCTCCCTGTGTGGGTCAGACCAAATCTAGAGTGGGCTGTCCGGTTTCCAACGTTATATTTTAAGAGCAACACTGATAAACAGATGTTGATGTTTCAAGTGACTGAGGGATACAGATGTTTAACTGAGAGGAAAGGAAACGTGTGTGTGTGTGTGTGTGTGTGTGTGTGTGCCTGTGTACGTGTGTGTCACGTTA